>NC_091171.1:5226921-5284421 GCF_040958095.1 Procambarus clarkii
TCACCACCCCCTTGCAGGTTCACCACCTCCCGGCAGGTCACCACCCCCCTGGCAGCGTCCCCACCCCCCCTGGCAGGTCACCACCTCCCCTGGCAGGTCACACCACCCTGGCAGGTCACCACCTCCCTGGTCAGGTCACACCCCCCTGGCAGTTCACCACCCCCCCTGGCAGGGCACCACCACCATGGCAGGTCACCACCACCCTGGCAGGGTCCACCAACCCCCCTGGCAGGTCACCACCCCCTGGCAGTCACACCACCCTGGCAGGTCACCACCCCCTGGAGGTCACCACCCCCCTGGCAGGTCACCACCACCCTGGCAAGGTCACCACCCCCCTGCAGGTCACCACCACCCTGGCAGGTCACCACCCCTCTGGCAGGTCACCACCACCCTGGTCCAGGTCACCACCCCCCTGGCAGGTCACCACCCCCCTGGCAGGTCACCACCACCCTGGCAGGTCACCACCCCCCTGGCAGGTCACCACCCCCCTGGCAGGTCACCAC
Source organism: Procambarus clarkii (assembly GCF_040958095.1). Classification (NCBI taxonomy): domain Eukaryota; kingdom Metazoa; phylum Arthropoda; class Malacostraca; order Decapoda; family Cambaridae; genus Procambarus; species Procambarus clarkii. The sequence continues at coordinate 5,227,425 of NC_091171.1, forward strand.
CCCCCTGGCAGGTCACCACCCCCCTGGCAGGTCACCACCCCCTGGCAGGTCACCACCCCCCTGGCAGGTCACCACCCCCCCTGGCAGGTCACCACCTCCCTGGCAGGTCACCACCCCCCTGGCAGGTCACCACCACCCTGGCAGGTCACCACCCCCCTGGCAGGTCACCACCCCCCTGGCAGGTCACCACCCCCCTGGCAGGTCACCACCTCCCTGGCAGGTCACCACCCCCCTGGCAGGTCACCACCCCCTGGCAGGTCACCACCCCCCTGGCAGGTCACCACCCCCCTGGCAGGTCACCACCCCCCTGGCAGGTCACCACCTCCCTGGCAGGTCACCACCCTCCTGGCAGGTCACCACCCCCCTGGCAGGTCACCACCACCCTGGCAGGTCACCACCTCCCTGGCAGGTCACCACCTCTCTGGCAGGTCACCACCACCCTGGCAGGTCACCACCCCCCTGGCAGGTCACCACCCCCCTGGCAGGTCACCACCCCCCTGGCAGGTCACCACTCCCCTGGCAGGTCACCACCTTCCTGGCAGGTCACCACCCCCCTGGCAGGTCACCACCACCCTGGCAGGTCACCACCACCCTGGCAGGTCACCACCTCCCTGGCAGGTCACCACCTCTCTGGCAGGTCACCACCACCCTGGCAGGTCACCACCCCCCTGGCAGGTCACCACCTCCCTGGCAGGTCACCACCTCCCTGGCAGGTCACCACCTCCCTGGCAGGTCACCACCCCCCTGGTAGGTCACCACCTCCCTGGCAGGTCACCACCACCCTGGCAGGTCACCACCTCCCTGGCAAGTCACCACCACCCTGGCAGGTCACCACCTCCCTGGCAGGTCACCACCCCCCTGGCAGGTCACCACCTCCCTGGCAGGTCACCACCACCCTGGCAGGTCACCACCTCCCTGGCAGGTCACCACCACCCTGGCAGGTCACCACCTCCCTGGCAGGTCACCACCACCCTGGCAGGTCACCACCTCCCTGGCAGGTCACCACCCCCCTGGCAGGTCACCACCTCCCTGGCAGGTCACCACCTCCCTGGCAGGTCACCACCCCCCTGGTAGGTCACCACCTCCCTGGCAGGTCACCACCTCCCTGGCAGGTCACCACCTCCCTGGCAGGTCACCACCTCCCTGGCAGGTCACCACCTCCCTGGCAGGTCACCACCCCCCTGGCAGGTCACCACCCCCCTGGCAGGTCACCACCTCCCTGGCAGGTCACCACCACCCTGGCAGGTCACCACCTCCCTGGCAGGTCACCACCACCCTGGCAGGTCACCACCTCCCTGGCAGGTCACCACCACCCTGGCAGGTCACCACCACCCTGGCAGGTCACCACCTCCCTGGCAGGTCACCACCCCCCTGGCAGGTCACCACCTCCCTGGCAGGTCACCACCCCCCTGGCAGGTCACCACCTCCCTGGCAGGTCACCACCTCCCTGGCAGGTCACCACCTCCCTGGCAGGTCACCACCCCCCTGGCAGGTCACCACCTCCCTGGCAGGTCACCACCACCCTGGCAGGTCACCACCCCCCTGGCAGGTCACCACCTCCCTGGCAGGTCACCACCTCCCTGGCAGGTCACCACCACCCTGGCAGGTCACCACCTCCCTGGCAGGTCACCACCACCCTGGCAGGTCACCACCACCCTGGCAGGTCACCACTCCCCTGGCAGGTCACCACCACCCTGGCAGGTCACCACTCCCCTGGCAGGTCACCACCCCCCTGGCAGGTCACCACCCCCCTGGCAGGTCACCACTCCCCTGGCAGGTCACCACCTCCCTGGCAGGTCACCACCTCCCTGGCAGGTCACCACCACCCTGGCAGGTCACCACCCCCCTGGCAGGTCACCACCCCTCTGGCAGGTCACCACCCCCTGGCAGGTCACCACCACCCTGGCAGGTCACCACCACCCTGGCAGGTCACCACCTCCCTGGCAGGTCACCACCCCCCTGGCAGGTCACCACCACCCTGGCAGGTCACCACTCCCCTGGCAGGTCACCACCACCCTGGCAGGTCACCACCTCCCTGGCAGGTCACCACCACCCTGGCAGGTCACCACCCCCCTGGCAGGTCACCACCACCCTGGCAGGTCACCACCACCCTGGCAGGTCACCACCACCCTGGCAGGTCACCACCACCCTGGCAGGTCACCACCCCCCTGGCAGGTCACCACCACCCTGGCAGGTCACCACCCCCCTGACAGGTCACCACCACCCTGACAGGTCACCAGCCCCCTGGCAGGTCACCACCTCTCTGGCAGGTCACCACCACCCTGGCAGGTCACCACTCCCCTGGCAGGTCACCACCTCCCTGGCAGGTCACCACCTCCCTGGCAGGTGACCACTCCCCTGGCAGGTCACCACCTCCCTGGCAGGTCACCACCCCCCTGGTAGGTCACCACTACCCTGGCAGGTCACCACCACCCTGGCAGGTCACCACCACCCTGGCAGGTCACCACTTCCCTGGCAGGTCACCACCACCCTGGCAGGTCACCACCACCCTGGCAGGTCACCACTTCCCTGGCAGGTCACCACTTCCCTGGCAGGTCACCACCATCCTGGCAGGTCACCACCACCCTGGCAGGTCTCCACTCCCCTGGCAGGTCACCACCACCCTGGCAGGTCACCACCACCCTGGCAGGTCACCACCACCCTGGTAGGTCACCACTCCCCTGGCAGGTCACCACCCCCCTGGCAGGTGACCACCACCAAACAACCTCTGGAGAGTCAACTAGCACAACACTGTACCTCCTACTAGACTGTTTTACAAGCTCACAAAACAGGAAAGTGTTCTGAAAGATATTATTAATAGGAACGTTATCCCTATAGACACAAATCAGAAAATACAAATAACAATTTACTACAAAAACAAGAAAGCGGCCAACCTACTCATGAAGAACTCTCCAGACACCAAACAGAACTCCCTGAAGTACACCAATGTCGTCTATGCCTTCACATGCCCACTTGGAGACTGTCAGCCCCAAAGATCACAATATATAGGCAAGACAACAACGTCTCTTTCTAGGCGATTAACAATGCATAAACAACTGGGCTCCATCAGGGAGCATATAATCTCCTCACACAACCAGACCATCACCAGAGAAATCTTAACAAGCAACACTGAAATTATTGACAGATACAACGATAACAGGAGACTCGACATCAGCGAGGCACTACACAGCAACAAGTCAACACATAATTACATTCTACACACTTCAAGACCCCGAACCAGCACAGAAGCAAGTATATAAAATGTATACCTCATTTATACCCATTGTTTCGTGTTCTGTCTTTTCTCATTGATTTGTTTCCTGTCACCTCACCCAAAACATTTGTATCATATCACCTCACTCAAAATCAAATATAAACATGAAACGAAGTACATAGAAGTGTCTTTGAAAATGTGAGAAGTCTTGCGAAATGCTTCTAGGCGTCAGGCTTTAAATAAAAATGTAAAAAAAAAGAACTTTGGAGAGTTAATTTTTCAATTACCATCGACATTGAAGAAAAACGTAAGAAATATTGAGAAGATTCGTGTTAGAATTATTAATCTACGGTAATACAACCCTCCCACCTGCCACTGTAACACACATTTACAACCCTCCCACCTGCCACTGTAACACACATTTACAACCCTCCCACCTGCCACTGTAACACACATTTACAACCCTCCCACCTGCCCCTGTAAAACACATTTACAACCCTCCCACCTGCCACTGTAACACACATTTACAACCCTCCCACCTGCCACTGTAACACACATTTACAACCCTCCCACCTGCCACTGTAACACACATTTACAACCCTCCCACCTGCCCCTGTAAAACACATTTACAACCCTCCCACCTGCCACTGTAACACACATTTACAACCCTCCCACCTGCCACTGTAACACACATTTACAACCCTCCCACCTGCCACTGTAACACACATTTACAACCCTCCCACCTGCCACTGTAACACACATTTACAACCCTCCCACCTGCCACTGTAACACACATTTACAACCCTCCCACCTGCCACTGTAACACACATTTACAACCCTCCCACCTGCCACTGTAACACACATTTACAACCCTCCCACCTGCCACTGTAACACACATTTACAACCCTCCCACCTGCCACTGTAACACACATTTACAACCCTCCCACCTGCCTGGGACCAGAACACCCCAGGAAGGCTCTACAAATAGCTCCAAGCTACGGTCTGCTCTTTATACATATCGTGATAGTAACTTGTATTATAAATATTTATGCAGGAACTACAAAATTTAATTCCGGAGTCGTGTTATATTTTTCGAGCAGGAGACAGGGAGAACAAAGTTGTTGTTGTTGTTGTTGTTAGTGAACACGTGTCTGTGTTACCCAGTGGGGGGGGGGGGTCGGGGGGGGGGGTCATGGAGTTCGGAGTGGGGGTGGAAGAGAGGTTTCATTCAATTAATACATGCCGAACCCCTTGGGGTGGACGGTAGAGCGACGATCTCGCTTCATGCAGGTCAGCGTTCAATCCCCGAGCGTGCAAGTGGTTGGGCACCATTCCTTGCCGCCGTCCCATCCCTAATCCTTATCTTTACCCCCCTTCCCAGTGCTATATATATGGCTCGATGCTTTCTTCTGATTGCCCCGCTCCTGTGCCAGGTAAGTTACGGGCTCACCATAGCCCGTGCTACTTGGAACTTGTTCCGAGTAGCTGAATCTATAACAACAAACAAACATTTCTTCTGATAGTTACCTTCCCTTCAGTCAACACATTTCGGGGGACTCGCTGCCGGTGCCATAGCTAGTTGGCCGCACACGGATTTGTTCCCGGAAAAACTCATGATTCTGAGCACCCATCAGCTCCATTCATCGCGGTTTTGTGAGGAAGAATACATCAGTACTCCAAGACCCAGACAATATCTTGTTTTGAAGGAAACAATTCCAATTTAGTCTACAATTGACGGAGAAACAACGTTGTTGATTACCTGCTGTCCAGCTGACTGGTATTCTGCGTAACCCAGTACGCAAGCGACCCAAACTCTCGTACCGCACTTTTTTTTTTTTTTTAGGACCGTATCACTGACCAGGTCACTTAAGAGTCCTGCCCTGAAGGGCGAGGCGATATCTCACGGGCATTGCCACAATGGAGCACCTTAGAAGATGTACTGAGCCTGACAGGGATTTTGGTAGACCAAAACTTGCTCATTTAGGTGTTAGGTATCCCTGATTCCACCTGGGGGAATCATTCTACGACCTCTGTTGGAGGGGAATGAATTTCTCCAGGCCTAGAAGTGTCTCAGGCATTAGGTAGGGCAGTGATTCGGTCCTCACTACGTGGAGAGAGTCATGGGGAAGGCTAAGAGAATGAGGAAATGGAGGCAGCTTTCAGACGAGGAGGGACGGTGGACCGATGTGCAGCAGGCACCGAACAAAACTGCTATCGAGGCTTCACCACTTACTTCTACCAGCAAGACAGCAGACGTAATGGACCTAGAGAAGACAGCATCAGTCTCACACCAGCCAGTGTCAGACAATGTACCTCTCTCCACAGCCCAGCCACAGGACAGCAGTATGAGACAGGAGAGGACACCACCAGTCTCACACCAGCCAGTGTCAGACAATGCACCTCTCTCCACAGCCCAGCCACAGGACAGCAGTATGAGACAGGAGAGGACACCACCAGTCTCACACCAGCCAGTGTCAGACAATGTACCTCTCTCCACAGCCCAGCCACAGGACAACAGTATGAGACAGGAGAGGACACCACCAGTCTCACACCAGACATCGCCAGACTCTGCACACCTTCCAAAATTCAAGATAATGCAGACAGACCACTTTCCTACAGCATATGGAGTAGTAACGGCAATGGAAAAAGAACAACCAGAGCTCAAACTTTCCATTACAGTCAACCTTAGAGGAGAAATAATAATAACACCACAAGACCAACAGACTGCAAATTACTTAGAAAAAGTAAGAGTCCTGCAAGAGAAACCTGTATGCTTGGAAAAGCTGGACCCTTCAGAAAGACGCACACGAGTCGTGCTTTTGGGATAACCAATCGACTTTCCCCTGGATCCAGTACTAGAACACAAGCAAATCCTGAATGCGGAACGATGCCGCACAAAAGTAGACAAGGCAGCGACACGTCAGGTTCTGGTGACCATCATGGGATATGTGCCAGAAACATTCAGTCTTGGAAATTGAGGAACATACCGACAGAGACCATACGTCCCAGAACCCCTGCGCTGCTTCAGGTGTCAGAAATACGGCCACCATCAATCACGCTGCACCGGACAGGAGATATAGCCAAGCACAAGGCAAACCAGGCCACAACAGCCAAATGTCCAAATTGTGGAGGTAAACATCATGCCTGGAGCACAACCTGCTCTGCACGAAAAGAAAAGGTGCAGACAGCTCAGGCCAGGATAAACACACAGACCAGCACCACATACACCAACACCAACGTCTGGAACACTCGTGCACAGCCACAACACACACACACTCTCACAGAACAAAATTTCCTGAATCTATTAATTCCAAATCAGAAAACACACAAAAGTGCTGCAGAAATACAGCAAATCCAAAGAAGCAAAAAACAATTACTTTCGGGATCAACACAATAGATATACAGCTTTACCACCGAGGTCCAGCTGAAAAACATCGTGAAGATCATGGCAGAGACCATTATCAATTGCTTACAGATGACGCAGAACGCCTCACAGCAACAGACTCAAGACATCACTTGTGTGATAATGGACAAGATCGTGCAGCAGACCACAGTTACACGAGAAATAGACAGTCTGAGACAAGATGGAGCACAAGAGGACAAACAACGCAACATGGACATACAGACTACCAACAACAGTCGGGTAGTCAAGACACCAGAACATCAACATTTACAACAGCAACTGTAAGAAGCAGTGACCACCCAAGATCAACAGAATCTTACAACACAAGAGACAGACAACAACAGCCAATGAAGTCTGATATGCAACAACACAAACAAAGACGTATTGAACAGCAGAGATGCACAGGTTCCAACAACACAAGAAACATCCACGAGCAATCAATGCAGTCCGACATACAGCAATACCACCAGCAAAGTGATGGACCACAATTATGCACAGATTCCAACAATGCCGGGGATGACCACGAGCAATCAGTGCAGTCCGATTTGCAGCGACACGACTTGCGAGGTGGAGAATATAGAGGTCGATCCCGAAGAGGAGTTCTGGTAGAACAGGCAACACCAACCGTAACCGTCATCTGGCCATGACGAATACTGCAGTGGAACATACAAGGTCTTGGAAATAAAAACCACACGCTTCAGGAGGCTGTAATCAGCACGAAAGCTGATATAATCGTTTTGGAAGAAACTCTTTTCCCAGCCACGAAATCCCTCAGATTAGCTGGATATCAGCACTATGTTATACGGTATGAACAGGAGAGACAAAGAGGGTTAATGACCCTAGTCAGGAACACCATACCCAGCAAGAAAATAGACCCAGTGTCATGTGGGGATGGAGTATACGTATTAACAGTAACAGTGAATATGGCTAATATTGAGCTCCACGTAAACTAGAAGCAGAGGCAGTGCTTGCCTTGGCCACACAGGAAAATGTAATTATTGCTGGGGATTCTAATGCTCATCATCAAGAGTAAGGTGCGACTGGGCCAGCCAATGCAGATGGGCGCCATTTAGCTGCAGCTCTACGAGAAGTACCTGAAATTACACTTCTCAACACTGGGGAACCCACTCACATTCAAGGAGGTTCCCTTGATCTTACATTAATCTCAACAGCACTCAAGCATCAGGCGAAGTGGGAAGTAGACCCAGTGATCACCAGTGATCACTATGCTACTGTCACAACACTAAACATAGAACGTCCTCCTACACCACCTGCACAACCTAGGTGGAATTTAAGAAAGGCCAATTGGAATATATACCAAGAGGAACTTGAAAAATGGTATGCAACGTACACGCCACCTGAGGATTTGAACATACACGAGACCAATCTGCAGGAAGCCATTGCAGCTTCTGCAAACAAAGCTATTCCAATCATTATCACATGAAACACAAAGGAAAGAACTATTGGTTCTATAGTAATGAAGTTAAAGATCAGGGGGCCGGATTCAGGAAGGTACTTACGAAGGTTTTTCTTCTTAGCTACGAATGTTTTCCTTCTTAGCGCCTTCGTGGCGGCTACGGCGGTATTCAGGTAGCTACACTAAGTGGAAAAACCTTCGTAAGTTCATTTTGGGATCTAAGTGTGGTTTCGACTACTCGTAGCTTCACGTAAACTGGATATAACTCAATTTTTCTCTACTACATAACACTGGGATCAATTTTAAGATTTTGGAACATAAAGAAAAGATTATAAAAATTGAATCTAGTGAAGAGGAGTCCTTCATGTTAGTTATATATGCATTCTCTGCTTGAAACTTAAAGTAAATATGTCTTTTATGATAGTAGAATTAGTTTTATAATAGCAAGATATTATACCCGTAGTTATTAAGAAAATAAATACTGGTGAACATGAAATATGAGAGAAGGTGATGAGCCCTGCCTGATGGGATCATTTACTATCACCAAATGCCCCTGTTCACCTAGTAGTAAGGGTGTACCTTAGCTATACATACCCATTTCTAATTTATTTAGTTTGGTTTTATTTTGAAATTAAATCTGGGTGAGACATAAAATAAAAATATGCTGCACAAATGATGTTAGGTAAGGAGAAGGGTAAAAATGTCAAAAACTTTATTCATTGAATACTTAATTATAGCTTTATGACTATATAGACTATTAAAAAAGAGAGAGGGAAGTAGGGGGTCCAAGACCTCTTCATGTTATACAATTTGGGTGTGGAACAAGTAATTATCAAAAGAAGGCACCATGCCGGGAAGGCTTTGTAGCAGTAAGGCAGTGAGGTGAGGCAGCTACTTATTTGAGAAATGCTTATTTTATTTACCTTATAAGCTGAGGCAACTTATTTTATTTGAGGAATACTCAGCTGATTCCTCTACATTTAGCATGGAACAAATTTGTGTCCAAGACCTCTTCCTGTTACACAATTTGGCTGTGTGTAACCAAACTAGAAGTGCTCTACAAATCAAGGGACCCAGAATGTGGAATGACCTCCCGAATCATGTCAAAGGCTGTACCTCTCTCAACCAGTTTAAGAGTTAAACCAAGTACTGCCTAATTAACTCCATGTAACCTAACTTACCTCCTAAATGTCAACCCATGTCTTGCTATTTTTTAAACAACGCTGTTCACCAACATTTACAATTGCTGATTTATGCTATGTTAACCCCCCTTTTTGTATTTTTTATTTCTTCTTTCAACATAATTTATACCTAATCCCGATTACTATTAAGTTTTAGTCTGTGTTTTTTCCCGCACACCTTGCCCGAAATGCTATGAGTATTAGTGGCTTTAGGTATTGTATGTACTAGCTCTGTCTATAAATCCAACATTATGTTTGTAAATCAACTGTATGTACTTTTCCTGAATAAAATGTATTTATTATTTATTTTTTAATCAGTAAGTATTAAAAGAAGGCACCAAGCTGGGAAGGCTATGTAGCACCATTGTGTGTAACAATAAACCAAATTTTTTTTTAACAAATAATGCACCTGTATGGTAAAACAAATCCTGTCAGCTGTAAAAATATTGATGCAGTTATTTAAATGAAAAATATAATGAAAGAAATATTACTGGTTTATTTTTATCCTATCTTTTTGTACTGTACAGTATATCCAAGGAAGTGAAAAATTGAGACATAATGCACAATTTAATGAATGATTAGCATGGATTAGCAGTTCAAAAGAAATATGACTATTACATATCAACATGAGATCTTAATGATCCATGGTCAACATGATTTAATAAGGATAATACAGTACTGTATTTGTAATAATACAAACTATAATTTAAAATCTTTATTACTGATTTTATTTATTAAGAAGATTAGGTATACACAGCAATGTGCTGGTACCCTATTCTATATGGAATATTACACAGTGTAGATAAAAAACTAGCTATAAGTTTATCTAATACTCCCATCTCACAGGATGGCTAGACATACATGGAATCAAGGTACAAAATACCAGCCTCAATACAAAAAACAAATCAACTCTGACTAAACAACTCTTCGCGATTTTCACAAGAGGTAAGCACTGAATCATGGAAACATTATATTATAATTACTCTTACCAGTTTCTACAAGACTCCTCTCAAACAATGTATTTTTAAACATGTTTAGGTATACACAGCAATGTGCTGCTTCCCTATTCTGTCTAAAGGACCACACAGTGTAGATCAAAAACCAGCTACAAGCTCATCCAACATCCTCACCTCACAGGATGGCCAATCATACATGGAATTAGGAGAGAACAAAATACTTAATGCTGATCTATTAGCCTCCACTGGCAAAATCTGGGTGCAGCACAAGAATGTCTTCCAATATTCCAGAGTGTATGACGTAATTACAGAGCTCAAAATACCTCATACCATTTGGTATGAAGTCACTGATAACAGGGCAATCACAGTTATAGTGTTGGAGAGTATGTTCTCTCAAGTAGGACTGAAAACAGATGTTTTTTTCCACCAAGAGGGCTATAAACCCATGGAACCGCCTACCCGCTGAAGCCGTAAATGCCAAATTCCAGCTAAAAAATATCATTAAGACAATTGGCGGGCCCTTTAACAAGCCGCCGGCTTTCTGTCCTCTTCGAGGCCACTAGATAGTTAGTGGCCCTTGGGTAAATTCAGTAAATATATACAATAATTGTCAGCGCATCTTCCGAGCAACAAGGACAGCTACACAGTATCTCTTAGAATTACGTAGGTAAACAACAAATGTAACATATTTGTTTACTACAATGTCGGTGCTGGCTGTAGAAGTTGAAAAAACATTGTTTTACTTCAAAATATACTAATTTTATAAGAAAATTCGACATAAATAGGAGGCAGTAGAGCTCCGATAAGCCAGCGCTAAATTTTTAATATGAAGAATGCTGCTGCTCTCTGATTGGCCAAACGAAACACAGTAGTGACCTCTATCGGCAAGCAGGTGAACCAACAAATTTCTTCCTAAGTGGACGTTATTGAATTGCACCTAAGCATCTTCTTAGGGCACACTTAGGAACCTTTGTAGCAAACCCACTTACGAAGAAATACACAGAGCTCCCTGAATCTAGGTCCAGAACCACAGAGTCAACAACTTTAGAAAACATCTAAAGAGAAACCCCACACCAGAAGGAAGAACTCTGCTACGAGCGGTGATATCTGAAGCAAGACGAGTTTCTCGAGAAGTAAAGGAGGCAAGATGGTTTGAGTGGTGTCAAACTCTAAATGAACATAGTAGTCTTGGCAAGATATGGGGTCAGATTAAAACTATATCAGGTCGACCAGCCCGACCACAGGCATGCATTCAACCATTGCAGGAGGCTGAGAGACTTGCTCTCTAATTTTCAGAAAGAACAGCTTCATATCAGCTTCCTGCAATGGTCAGAAGGCAACAAGAACAATTAAAACAAGAGGTTGACAGTCATTCATGAGAGCATAGCTATAAATGACGAATGTGACTGTCCCTTCACCAAACAAGAACTAATCAGAGCCAAAAAAGGTGGTAAGGACACTGCACCAGGTGCTGATAACATTACATACTCAATGATCGCACATGCAGGTCCTGCTGGAGAACAAGAGATATTGGACGTCATCAATGCATCTTGGCAGCAAGGCAAACTACCGACCTCTTGGAAGAAAGCAAACATCATACCGATTCCTAAGCCGAAAGAACCTGGCAATTACAGACCCATTTCATTAACATCATGTATTAGTAAAACTGCAGAACGGATGGTCTTAAATAGGCTACTGTGGAAGACTGGAGACCTGCATAAACCCATATTTGGCTTCACTAGAGGAGTAGGTACTGCCAACTGCATAGCAACATTACTAGGAACAGTTAACTCGGGTCCAGCTATAGTAATCTTTCTTGATCTAGAAAAAGCATTCGAACTTGCAAGCCCGCAAGCAATTTTACACACCTTAGTTAAAAAAGGTGTAAAGGGAAATATGCTAGCATGGATTCAAGATTACCTAAGACACAGGTATGCCAGAGTAAAGTTGTAAGGACAAGTGTCGGACTATCACTTGCATGAGAATGGAACTCCACAAGGAGGAGTCCTCAGTCCTAGTCTTTTAAACATCCTTATGGAAATCCTTATTACCATGACATTTGCAGAAGGGGTTAAATTGCTAAGCTATGCTGATGATATAGCATTAGTCATTACAGGTCCTTCACTTCTAAATAAAGCACAAAGTGCATTAGAAAAAGTAACATCTGAATGCAGCGTTTTAGGGCTAAAAATATCAGCACAGAAGTCTAAGGCAATGAGACTAGGCGGCAACACTCCAGACAGGCACCTACGCATTCAGGACATTAACCTTCAGCGGGTTACACAATATCAATATCTCGAAGTGTGGATAAATTCTAAAATGACATTCAACAAGCAAATTCAATATCTGAAGGAGAAAGCAAAATCACGACTGAATATAATGAGAGCAATCACAGGGCCCCGTCTAGGAGCGGGACACAAAGTGTTAAGAATGTTTTACATACATGCTGTTCGTTCCCTAGTTGATTATGCAGCGCCTGCCTTACTCACTCGTTCTCCTGGTCAGTGGGCAAACGTTGAGGTTATTCAACACGATGTACTGCGAATCATAACACGGGCTCTCAGATGGAATAAAATACTGAACCTAAGACTAGAAACCAAGCTAACGTCGATTGAAATAAGGGTAAAAGGGATTGCTGCGTGCATGCTGACCAAGATATTGACTAGACCCAGAATCAGTTCACTTAAAGATATAATCACTGGAGCACTAACTCTGGACAGAAGAGTCTCCAATAGCAACAGGTGGACCCATTGTGCGATAAACACCATCAATACATTCGATATAACAAACACAGTCACTGAGAAGGGTGTTGACGAAATACATGCAGACTTTGTTATGCAAGCCCCTCGGGAATCTCCGCCAGCAGACTTTAAGGTTATGGTTATTGAAGGAAAAAAGAACCAGACAAATCCTCATCTGCTACGTAACATTGCACAGATGCATATAGAAGCAAATATGGCATCCGACAGCTTCACTTACTTCACAGATGGATCAGTAGACCAGCAGGGACAAGAAACCGGAGCTGCAGTTAAAGCAGGAAACTCTGTAAATAGTTGGAGGCTCTCAAATGGGTGTTCGACTTTACAAATAATGGTGCTAGCCATTCAAAAGGCTTTGAGAACATGATCTTGCTGAACACCCACAACATGTTATCATACATACAGATTCGAGAAACGCCATTGAAACCTTGCAACAAGAACACATGGATGTTATCACACATCTGATCACAAATGTCATATCATTAATGCAAACACTCAAACGACAAGGCCGTCGGGTACTTATCAACTGGGTGCCAAGTCATGTGGGAATAATAGGAAATGACATTGCAGACGAAGCTGCAAAACTTGCAACTAAGAGAAGAAATGTAAACATTTACATACCACAGAGTCTATCACAGATTAAGAAAGTAATTAGAAACAGAACAATGCAAAAGATGTACAGTGACCACAACATAGCAGTTGCAACATCAGGATCTGCGGGTTGGTACAAGAATTCAACCAACTATGAACCATTGAGTTTGATGAAAGGGAGCAGTAGAACAACGGAAGTACACTTACATCGCCTCAGGCTTGGAGACCCATGTGCATGGGAAATAGGCTTACAGGTTCCAGAAAATGAGAGGAAATGTCAGCACTGTGGAGCAGGGGTCTCCAAACTATGGCCCGCGGGCCACATCCGGCCCGCCACATAATTTCATCCGGCCCTCCAAACAAATCCCTGTGTGGTGGCCTTGAAAAAATAATTATCATACGAATGGCATCGCAGAATTATTCAAAGCTGGGGCTGCTGACTGGTGGCGCTCAACCCGAGTCAGTTTTCCTCTCTCTCGATAGTGTGACGCACAGATACTAATACTGGTAGGTATGTGTTGTGCATTACAACCAATCAGTTGTGTATAACTGTATATTGTGGGGATGGAGGGCGAGTGGGGCTTCGCTGCTTCCGTTTCAGGGAGCACAAACACTGTACAATATTCTTTTCTCTGTACTTTGACAATGCCTTTATCTTAGTTATACAAAATAGCAATAATACAATTGTAGCCAAAAATATTGCATGTTTAAAATAGTTAAAATGGTAACTATTAAGTTTATCAACGAAAGCTGTTGCCATAATATTTACCACTTTATAATAATATGCTATGCTTTCTAACACCACATACAAGCTGTTTTTTTCCTGTAGAATTTATTTCATTTATTTTACCCTTATGTTTTCAGATATGGAAAAGATAAAGAAAAGAAAAGTGGACATTGAGTGCCGTCGGTTCAATGACGAATGGAAGATAAAGTACTTTTTGTGATTGCAAATGATAAAGCTTTATGCATAATATGTAGAGACAGTGTTGCTGTTCTGAAGGAATACAATATTCGTCGGCACTATGAATCTAAACATGGTTCAAGTTATTCTCACATCACAGGAGCAGAACGCACTAAAAAGTTTGAATCATTTCAGCACAGTCTGCATTCTCAACAAGCTGTTTTCAGTAAGAAAAAATCTGAAAATGAAACTTCAACTAGAGCCAGTTACAAAGTTGCCTATGTGTTGGCTAAAAAAGGAAAACCTTTCACTGATGGTAGTATCATAAAAGAGTGTATAGTGGAAGCAGCAGGAGAGGTATGTCCAGAAAAAGTAAACCTCTTCAAAATGATAAGTCTTGGGTCAAATACTGTTGCTCGTAGAATTGAAGATTTAGGAGGCGACATAATTCGGCAAATAAAGGAAAAAACAAAAAGATTTTGTTGGTATTCTCTTGCGTTGGATGAATCAACTGATGTGTGTGATACTTCTCAGCTCTTAGTATTCATTCGTGGTGTTGATAGTGAATTTAATGTGAGCCAAGAATTAGCATCAGTTCACAGCATGCACACCACAACAACTGGAGAGGACATTTTCAATGAAGTAAGTAAAACTATGACAGAATATAACCTGGAATGGAAACAAGTGCAGTGTGTGACAATTGATGGAGGAAAGAATAGTTCTGGGACAAAGAAGGGTTTGGTTGGGCAAATTACAACAGCTTGTGAGGTTGGAGGATTCTCAAAACCCATTTTTCTGCATAGCCTTATCCATCAACAAGCATTGTGCCTAAAATATGTTGATATGTCTTGTGTCATGAAACCTGTTGTTTCTGTGGTTAATTTCATTAGATCTCATGCACTCAACCATCGCCAGTTCCGTGATTTCTTGAAAGAAATTGATGCAGAGTTTGTTAACTTGCCTTATTATACAGCAGTTAGATGGCTTAGTTGTGGAAAGGTTTTGCTGCATTTCTTTGAGCTCAGATTAGAAATTGATTTATTTCTCACAGAGAAAAATAAACCTCAGCCATTATTATCAGAATGTGAATGGATTTGGAAATTGGCATTTTTTGCAGATATGACAGGTCATATGAATATGACAGGTCATATGAATATGACAGGTCATATGAATATGACAGGTCATATGAATATGACAGGTCATATGAATATGACAGGTCATATGAATAACTTGAATCTGAAATTGCAAGGCAAAACAAATTTGATCAGTGACTACTTTGTTCATGTCAAGGCATTCAGAGCAAAACTTGCGCTACTTGAAGGCTAGGTGAAGGTTAAGAATTTTGCTCATTTTCCATGTTGTGAAAAATTTCATGCAGAAAGTAAAGTTGAATTTCCTTTTTCATTTGCAAATGAAATAATTTCAGATTTGAAAAAACAGTTTCAGAAGCGATTTGCTGACCTTGATGCCAAAGCAAATGAAATCAGGCTCTTTCATAATCCATTTGACTGCAATGCTGAAAATCTTCCAACTCAATTTCAAATGGAAATTATTGATCTCCAGGCAGATGACAGACTGAAAGATAAGTATAGAGAAGGAAATCTGATTGAGTTTTATAAATGCCTGCAGCCAGATCAGTTTCCAAATTTGATAAAGTTTGCTTGTAGTTTTGTGTCCATTTTTGGTTCAACATTCTTGTGTGAACAAACTTTTTCCAAAATGAAGTATGTGAAATCTAACTATCGAGCAAATTTGTCTGATGATCACTTGAAATCAATTCTTACAATTGGCTCATCTAATCTGGAACCTGATTTTAATGAAATTTTGAAGTCAAAACGACAGTATCATTCGTCACACTAATTTGGTTACATAAAACTAAAGGCAGGAATCTATTTAGTTTACCCTGATTTTTTCCAAAAAGATATGTTTTAATTTTTCCATGTTTATACTTTAATATTTGAGGAAATTAAATTACTGGCACTGATTTGTTTTTTGTTTTTTTTCATTTTTTATTCCTCCGGCCCGCATAAATATGGGAAATATATAATGTGGCGCTTACATTGACAAGTTTGGAGACCCCTGCTGTAGAGAAATGCCCAACAGACCACTGGAACATTATCTAACACAGTGCACAGTTACAAACCTATTAAGATTTCACCTTAGATTCAACAGAGCAGAAGTTGTTAAACACATATGGCAAAATCTTACTGAAGCGACCATACGAGTCATAAATACTCACACTCCGCCCAAGTAAAATAGAAACAAGCAACACTTAGCGGGCCAGCCAGAGGCTTAAGACCCCGTGTAGAAATATCCCTGCCCCCCCCCCCAAAAAAAAAATGGGAGGGGAGGGGAGGGGGCTAGGGAACGGGAGGAAGGAAAGGGAGCGAGTCCTCCTCTGCTTGCCCCGCCTCCCTCCCCCCCCCCCCCAAGATTTCACAGTCATCGTCAAATTGCCATGAAATTTGGCACGGGTCTCAAGTGGTGAGAATCGTGGAATAATTACCCAACTACCGCGGAAACTGGTTAAGTGCTCACACCCCAGCACCACCACACCCACACCAGCTCCTCGCCTCACACACCAACTAAAATATTACCTCTTCCCAACCTTTTGTAAGCTCCCAGGGACCACCTCCTTTATGGCTCTAACTGGCTGTGTGAGGCTCTAACTGGCTCTGTGTGAGGCTCTATATGACCTGGGTCATGCCCTGTGCATCACTTTGTGGTGCCAGTTAAACACCCTGCTAAACAGCCTGTCTCAAGCAGTTTATCCGGTTCCAAGAAGGGTCGAGTCCTCTCGGTACAACCCGTCCTCTTATAAATAACGTCCCTTTCGCTGGTATGCGCACTCAGGCTAAAAAAAAAAAGGACGTAATTTAAAATGAAATCGGCTCACAAAAGTGATGTACTGTCCCGTTTTCTGTTTTGAGTCCTCCGGCTTACTCAGTTAGGTTAGCAGAGGAAACTTTCAATTAACGGTTTTCATGACGCTTTGAAACTTTAGGAGAACTTCCTGCCTCCTTAACCTACCAGACGACCCTTAACTTGCTGTTTTGGAGAAAAAAAATCCAGAGTTTTGGTTCGATGATTTTTCATTTTCAAATTACGACTTTTTTTTGGCCGTACACATACGAGCGAAAAGCGACGTAATTCGTAAGAGGAAGAGTTTAAATCTTACACGTAGAAGACAGGTTCCGAAAGAGCTGCTGGGACCTTTGTGTTAATAGTTACCTTTGTAGACTTTGTTTAAATTAGGCGTTGCTTGAGGTATTCTGAACATTTTACCGGCCTGATTGACTGGTAGGTAAATATATATTTGGCCACACTTGGAACCTGTGTTTGACCTATTGCTCAATTAGTAAATTATATATGTATTACTCGCTCTTGCTACGGGGGAAGTAAAAGTTGAAGACTTTGTTAAGCACGCGATAGTTTGTGTGAATGACTCTCGATGTTCTGCGAACAGCGTTGTTAAGTGGTGTGTGTGTGACTGCCTCCCTAGGGAAGTCTCTCAAGCCGAAGGGCACCATTGTTACCTATCTCTTCTGATTATGCTCTCTAGGTCCCTCTCTAGATCCTCTAGATCTCTCTAGAATGTGTTTGGCATCAGACTGGAAGGGTTATCTTCCCTCACCTCTTCAATCTGTGTATATTTCACAGAGATCAAACATGACAGTAAGGCAAACAGAGGAGCAGACGCTTTGCTACACCCAAGAGGTAAACAACAACACATGCTGGGTGGCGGCCTCCCTTCACTACCCCAACCAAGGCACCACAAATTCTCCTATTTTGAAAAACTTTCATATTTTATTTTGAAGATAATTTGGATAGTGCTGTATTTGATATACATAAGCCACGAAGCATCAACGCAATTCCCAAGATATTAAATGTCAGAACACATGATGAAATATACACATGAATGTCATCACAGGAGACCACAACCACAGCGACCAACCCACAATGGTCAGTGTCGCTACTGACACCCACAATGGTCAGTGTCACTCCTCACACCCACAATGGTCAGTGTCGCTACTGACACCCACAATGGTCAGTGTCACTCCTCACACCCACAATGGTCAGTGTCACTACTCACACCCACAATGGTCAGTGTCACTCCTCACACCCACAATGGTCAGTGTCACTACTCACACCCACAATGGTCAGTGTCACTACTGACACCCACAATGGTCAGTGTCACTACTCACACCCACAATGGTCAGTGTCACTACTCACACCCACAATGGTCAGTGTCACTACTGACACCCACAATGGTCAGTGTCACTACTCACACCCACAATGGTCAGTGTCACTACTCACACCCACAATGGTCAGTGTCACTACTGACACCCACAATGGTCAGTGTCACTCCTCACACCCACAATGGTCAGTGTCACTACTGACACCCACAATGGTCAGTGTCACTACTGACACCCACAATGGTCAGTGTCACTACTGACACCCACAATGGTCAGTGTCACTACTGACACCCACAATGGTCAGTGTCACTACTGACACCCACAATGGTCAGTGTCACTACTGACACCCACAATGGTCAGTGTCACTACTGACACCCACAATGGTCAGTGTCACTACTGACACCGAGGGGTACAGTGTCTGGTGCCAGGAGCCACTCTGCCACACACACTAACTAGCCATAAAGTCTAGCATATCTTAGACATTAGTAAAGAAAACATCACAACATCGAGCAGATGAACTTCGGATCAACAGAGTATAAAATTTATACATAAAATAGAGGACGTATTTGGTGATACAGGTAAATACAGTACTGTATCACTCAGTACAGTGTGACCTTTCTAGACGACACTCCAAGTGATCCAATTCGGATCACTGGTTATCCCAGTCGAGTCGAGGGAGCCGGTCGGCCGAGCGGACAGCACGCTGGTCTTGTGATCCTGTGGTCCTGGGTTCGACCCCAGGCGCCGCCAAGAAACAATGGGCAGAGTTTCTTTCACCCTATGCCCCTGTTACCTAGCAGTAAAATAGGTACCTGGGTGTTAGTCAGCTGTCACGGGCTGCTTCCTGGGGGTGGAGGCCTGGTCGAGGACCGGGCCGCGGGGACACTAAAGCCCCGAAATCATCTCAAGATAACCTCAAGATAAGAAGATCCCTACACACCAGAAGTAAACATACCACGTCCATCTCAGTCTTTCAGATATAAAAAAAAAAAACACAGCTCCAAGGAGTGCACAAAAGACATCAAAATTTTCCGATTGTTTAGAATCACAGACACAAACGTGCACTTCAGACATTGTCAAATGCTCACATTGTGAGGGCGACCTTCACAAAATCTAAAAAATGTTCCTCCTACATTGCAGCAATAGCCACTAGTACGACTCTCTCCATCACCAACATGCAATCCAGTAGTGGTACACCTGAGTGGTACACCTCAGGAACATGTTCACTGCTTGATTGACTGTTTAGAGCCGGGACCAAAGAGCTGAAGCACAACCCCCGCAAGCACAACTAGACGAGTACTGAAACAACACAGTACACTCTGCCACAAATCACCGAACAACGAACTTCGCACACACCAAATGTCCTCGTCACTAACCACTCTACACCCTCAGGCAATATCCCCCCCCCCCTCACAATTCCCAACTACCTGCAGGTCTCATCTCCATGCTCACACCTCATTGAAAATACAAAATAAAATATACTGGACTGACCCCTAAATCAGTTGTCAACACAAATACGACCCGTCGCTGAGACTGATGCAACACACCGAGGTACACTCCAGACGAACACAACTTCCAGTGACATGTTTATGTCACTGGACCTGAGTACATACCCAGCACACCCCCCCCCCTCCCTCTCCCACCGTTGACCTGCCACATTACACAAATGAAAAGTGAGAAAAATTTCAATTGATGAATTAAGCAATCAACGACCCAGTACTAATCTGACTAAAAAAAAAAAATACAACCACACTTGCCTCTGCTAACCCCCCCCCCCCCCCACCCCCACCTGCTTCCTGATACCCAACTCGCTGGATCAATCACCAAGAAATACAAAACCAATCATAACCCAAATGTACTTAATGACCCCCTGACCTTCTTGACATGGGATCCAAACAATATTCAAAACATCACTCACAGAACTAAAAAATTACTCTAATCAAAACATGAACCTCGTTGCATAACTTAACAGTGTTTAACTTCCAAAGGTAATCCCCCTTTTCAAACACCTCCATATACAGAGTCTGGGCAGGACTTACCCATGAGGGTGGTGACAATTTCCCTTTTTGCGGCAGTTGCCTAACAAGCAAACCCAAACCCTAAATTAATTCCCTAATGGAAACAATAATTCCAATGGTATTTATTTACATTATCTAGTTGAATTGGATTTCGATCTTGACCAATTAAGACACTGAATCAGAATCAATCATTATTGCAGACGACCTCAATACCCAGGCACTGGACACTAACTACCCAGGCAATGGACACTAACTACCCAGGCACTGGACACAAACTACCCAGGCACTGGACACTAACTACCCAGGCACTGGACACTAACTACCCAGGCACTGGACACTAACTACCCAGGCACTGGACACTAACTACCCAGGCACTGGACACTAACTACCCAGGCACTGGACACTAACTACCCAGGCACTGGACACTAACTACCCAGGCACTGGACACTAACTACCCAGGCACTGGACACTAACTACCCAGGCACTGAACACTAACTTCCCAAGCACTGAACACTACCCAGGCAATGGACACTAACTACCCAGGCACTGGACACCAACTACCCAGGCACTGGACACTAACTACCCAGGCACTGGACACTAACTACCCAGGCAATGGACACTAACTACCCAGGCACTGGACACCAACTACCCAGGCACTGGACACTAACTACCCAGGCACTGGACACTAACTACCCAGGCACTGGACACCAACTACCCAGGCACTGGACACTAACTACCCAGGCACTGGACACTAACTACCCAGGCACTGGACACTAACTACCCAGGCACTGGACACTAACTACCCAGGCACTGGACACTAACTACCCAGGCACTGGACACTAACTACCCAGGCACTGGACACTAACTACCCAGGCACTGGACACTAACTACCCAGGCACTGGACACCAACTACCCAGGCACTGGACACTAACTACCCAGGCACTGGACACTAACTACCCAGGCACTGGACACTAACTACCCAGGCACTGGACACTAACTACCCAGGCACTGGACACTAACTACCCAGGCACTGGACACTAACTACCCAGGCACTGGACACTAACTACCCAGGCACTGGACACTAACTACCCAGGCACTGGACACTAACTACCCAGGCACTGGACACCAACTACCCAGGCACTGGACCACACACTTTCGTATCACCAGTACACCTCCCCACATACCATAGCTACAAAACCAACTAAGAAACATCACTTGACATGTTCGGTTCAGCTGACTGAACATGAATTACAATATCACACTGGACCCAATACTGACAGTGACCACAGAACTCTCATTATAAAATTTATTAACTTTATGCCACCAACTCATGACCAAACACGCCCAAAGTGGAAGTGTTTGGGCATTTACTATTCTCCCAAAGTTATGCAATATTACATCAACCTTCTATCACCCCCAGACACACCCATTATAGCGTGGGAGTTTCTGTGTCCCCATCTGTGGTTATAACCGCGTCATCTGTGGTTATAACCGCGTCATCTGTGGTTATAACCGCGTCATCTGTGGTTATAACCGCGTCATCTGTGGTTATAACCGCGTCATCTGTGGTTATAACCGCGTCATCTGTGGTTATAACCGCGTCATCTGTGGTTATAACCGCGTCATCTGTGGTTATAACCGCGTCATCTGTGGTTATAACCGCGTCATCTGTGGTTATAACTGCGTCATCTGTGGTTATAACCGCGTCATCAGTGGTTATAACCGCGTCATCTGTGGTTATAACCGCGTCATCTGTGGTTATAACTGCGTCATCTGTGGTTATAACCGCGTCATCTGCGGTTATAACCGCGTCATCTGTGGTTATAACTGCGTCATCTGTGGTTATAACCGCGTCATCTGTGGTTATAACCGCGTCATCTGTGGTTATAACCGCGTCATCTGTGGTTATAACCACGTCATCTGTGGTTATAACCGCGTCATCAGTGGTTATAACCGCGTCATCTGTGGTTATAACCGCGTCATCTGTGGTTATAACTGCGTCATCTGTGGTTATAACCGCGTCATCTGCGGTTATAACCGCGTCATCTGTGGTTATAACTGCGTCATCTGTGGTTATAACCGCGTCATCTGTGGTTATAACCGCGTCATCTGTGGTTATAACCGCGTCATCTGTGGTTATAACCGCGTCATCTGTGGTTAAAACCGCGTCATCTGTGGTTATAACCGCGTCATCTGTGGTTATAACCGCGTCATCTGTGGTTATAACCGCGTCATCTGTGGTTATAACCGCGTCATCTGTGGTTAAAACCGCGTCATCTGTGGTTATAACCGTGACATCTGTGGTTATAACCGCGTCATCTGTGGTTAAAACCGCGTCATCTGTGGTTATAACCGCGTCATCTGTGGTTATAACCGCGTCATCTGTGGTTATAACCGCGTCATCTGTGGTTATAACCGCGTCATCTGTGGTTATCACCGCGTCATCTGTGGTTAAAACCGCGTCATCTGTGGTTATAACCGTGACATCTGTGGTTATAACCGCGTCATCTGTGGTTAAAACCGCGTCATCTGTGGTTATAACCGTGACATCTGTGGTTATAACCGCGTCATCTGTGGTTATAACCGCGTCATCTGTGGTTATAACCGCGTCATCTGTGGTTATAACCGTGTCATCTGTGGTTATACCCGCGTCATCTGTGGTTATAACCGTGACATCTGTGGTTATAACCGCGTCATCTGTGGTTAAAACCGCGTCATCTGTGGTTATAACCGCGTCATCTGTGGTTATAACCGCGTCATCTGTGGTTATAACCGCGTCATCTGTGGTTATAACCGCGTCATCTGTGGTTATAACCGCGTCATCTGTGGTTATAACCGCGTCATCTGTGGTTATAACCGCGTCATCTGTGGTTAAAACCGCGTCATCTGTGGTTATAACCGCGTCATCTGTGGTTATAACCGTGACATCTGTGGTTATAACCGCGTCATCTGTGGTTATAACCGCGTCATCTGTGGTTATAACCGCGTCATCTGTGGTTATAACCGCGTCATCTGTGGTTATAACCGCGTCATCTGTGGTTATAACCGTGACATCTGTGGTTATAACCGCGTCATCTGTGGTTATAACCGCGTCATCTGTGGTTATAACCGCGTCATCTGTGGTTATAACCGCGCCATCTGTGGTTATAACCGCGTCATCTGTGGTTATAACCGCGTCATCTGTGGTTATAACCGCGTCATCTGTGGTTATAACCGTGACATCTGTGGTTATAACCGCGTCATCTGTGGTTATAACCGCGTCATCTGTGGTTATAACCGCGTCATCTGTGGTTATAACCGCGCCATCTGTGGTTATAACCGCGTCATCTGTGGTTATAACCGCGTCATCTGTGGTTATAACCGCGTCATCTGTGGTTATAACCGCGTCATCTGTGGTTATAACCGCGTCATCTGTGGTTATAACCGCGTCATCTGTGGTTATAACCGCGTCATCTGTGGTTATAACCGTGACATCTGTGGTTATAACCGCGTCATCTGTGGTTATAACCGCGTCATCTGTGGTTATAACCGTGACATCTGTGGTTATAACCGCGTCATCTGTGGTTATAACCGTGACATCTGTGGTTATAACCGCGTCATCTGTGGTTATAACTGCGTCATCTGTGGTTATAACCGCGTCATCTGTGGTTATAACCGCGTCATCTGTGGTTATAACCGCGTCATCTGTGGTTATAACCGCGTCATCTGTGGTTATAACCGCGTCATCTGTGGTTATAACCGCGTCATCTGTGGTTATAACCGTGACATCTGTGGTTATAACCGCGTCATCTGTGGTTATAACCGCGTCATCTGTGGTTATAACCGTGACATCTGTGGTTATAACCGCGTCATCTGTGGTTATAACCGTGACATCTGTGGTTATAACCGCGTCATCTGTGGTTATAACTGCGTCATAGCGGGTTATAACATCGTCAGCATTTGTTTCAACCGCATCATCAGGGGGTTGTAACTGCGTTATCAGATGTCATGTGTTCTCTAGCCATCCAATATTTCTTGTTTGAATATTATACTGTGTTTGACACTGGTCAAACACATGGTCGTGGCTACTGACAGCTAGAAAATGTAAACCTGAACCAGTGCCTGGAAAAAATAAGATCAGTAGCACTAGAAATATGTTCACACCGCATACTCCAAAAAAAAAAAAAGAGGAAGAGATGCAGATTGGAACGGGAACGTCGTTCCCTCTATAGGTGAAGAAAACGAATCACGGAACAACTTGAGAGTTGCACCCTATCTCAAGAACGGCGAAGAAGGTTAGGTAGAGAAAATAGAAACAATTGAACTCAAGCTACAAGAATCATACAATGCCCAGGAGAGGCAAAGAGAGCAAAAGATCATCAATGAAATAGAGAGAAATCCGAAATATTTTTTCTCATATGCAAAATCAAGATCAAAAACCACATCTAGTATCGGGCCCCTGCGAAAGGGAGATGGAACTTCCACCGATGACAACAAAGAAATGAGCGAGTTACTGAGGAAGCAGTACGACTCTGTTTTCAGCGAGCCACTAAACACACTAAAGATTGATAACCCAAATGAATTTTTCATGGATATGATACCAACATCAAATCATATATCAGACGTCACCCTATCCCCACTTGATTTTGAAGAAGCAATAAACAGAATGCCTATGCACTCTGCACCAAGCCCGGATTCTTGGAACCCGGATTCTATAACAAGCCCGGATTCTATATGTACCAAGAACTGTAAAAAAAACACTGTCGCAGGCCCTTCACATTCTTTGGAGACAAAGCCTAGATACTGGCATTATTCCTAATATACTAAAAACAGCAGAGATAGCACCATTCCATAATGGAGGTAATAAGACAGAGTAAAAAAATTACACACAGATAGCACTAACATCGCAAGTCATAAAAATCTTTGAGAGAATGCTAAGAAATAAGATTACAAAATACATGGAATCACGCACCTTCATAACCCCGGACAACATGGTTTCAGGACAGGGCGCTCTTGCCTGTCACAGTTGCTGGACCACTATGAAATGGGACTAAATGCTATGGAAGACAAACATAACGCTGATGTAATTTACACAGATTTCGCAAAAGCCTTCGACAAATGTGGCCATGGTGTTATTGCACATAAAATGCGTTCAAAAGGAATTACCGGAAAAATAGGAAGATGTATCTACAATTTCCTGACAAACAGAACCCAATGTGTAATAGAGGCACTGGATACTAACTAACCCAGGCACTGGACACTAACTACCCAGGCACTTACCACTAACTACCCAGGCACTGGACACTAACTACCCAGGCACTGGACACTAACTACCCAGGCACTGAACACTTACTACCCAGGCACTGGACACTAACTACCCAGGCACTGGACACTAACTACCCAGGCACTGGACACTAACTACCCAGGCACTGGACACTAACTACCCAGGCACTTACCACTAACTACCCAGGCACTGAACACTTACTACCCAGGCACTGAACACTAACTACACAGGCACTGAACACTAACTACCCAGGCACTGAACACTAACTACCCAGGCACTGAACACTTACTACCCAGGCAATGAACACTAACTACCCAGGCACTGAACACTTACTACCCAGGCACTGGACACTAACTACCCAGGCACTGGACACTAACTACCCAGGCACTGGACACTAACTACCCAGGCACTGGACACTAACTACCCAGGCACTGGACACTAACTACCCAGGCACTGGACACTAACTACCCAGGCACTGGACACTAACTACCCAGGCACTGAACACTAACTACCCAAGCACTGAACACTACCCAGGCATTGAACACTACCCAGGCACTGGACACTAACTACCCAGGCACTTACCACTAACTACCCAGGCACTGAACACTTACTACCCAGGCACTGAACACTAACTACCCAGGCACAGGACACTAACTACCCAGGCACTGAACACTAACTACCCAGGCACTGGACACTAACTACCCAGGCACTGAACACTAACTTCCCAAGCACTGAACACTACCCAGGCACTGAACACTAACTAGCCAGGTACTGGACACTAACTACCCAGGCACTGAACACAAACTACCCAGGCACTGAACACTAACTACCCAGGCACTGGACACTAACTACCCAGGCACTGGACACTAACTACCCAGGCACTGAATACTAACTACCCAGGCACTGAACACAAACTACCCAAGCACTGAACACTACCCAGGCATTGAACACTACCCAGGCACTGAACACTAACTAGCCAGGTACTGGACACTAACTACTCAGGCACTGGACACTAACTACTCAGGCACTGGACACTAACTACCCAGGCACTGGACACTAACTACCCAGGCACTGAACACTAACTACCCAGGCACTGGACACTAACTACCCAAGCACTGGACACTAACTACCCAAGCACTGGACACTAACTACCCAGGCACTGGACACTAACTACCCAAGCACTGGACACTAACTACCCAAGCACTGGACACTATCTACCCAGGCATGGACACCAACTACCCAGGCACTGGACACTAATTAGGCACTGGACACTAACTATCCAGGCACTGGACACTACCCAAGCACTGGACACTAACTACCCAAGCACTGGACACTATCTACCCAGGCACTGGACATTAACTACCCAGGCACTGGACACTAACTACCCAAGCACTGGACACTATCTACCCAGGCACTGGACACTAACTACCCAGGCACTGGACACTAATTAGGCACTGGACACTAACTATCCAGGCACTGGACACTACCCAAGCACTGGACACTAACTACCCAAGCACTGGACACTATCTACCCAGGCACTGGACACTAACTACCCAGGCACTGGACACTAATTAGGCACTGGACACTAACTACCCAGGCACTGGACACTAACTACCCAGGCACTGGACACTATCTACCCAGGCACTGGACACTAACTACTCAAGCACTGGACACTAACTACCCAAGCACTGAACACTAACTACCCAGGCACTGGACACTAACTACCCAGGCACTGGACACTATCTACCCAGGCACTGGACACTAATTAGGCACTGGACACTAACTACCCAAGCACTGGACACTAACTACCCAAGCACTGGACACTAACTACCCAAGCACAGGACACTAACTACCCAGGCACTGGACACTAACTACCCAAGCACTGGACACTAACTACCCAAGCACTGGACACTATCTACCCAGGCACTGGACACTAACTACCCAGGCACTGGACACTAATTAGGCACTGGACACTAACTATCCAGGCACTGGACACTACCCAAGCACTGGACACTAACTACCCAAGCACTGGACACTATCTACCCAGGCACTGGACACTAACTACCCAGGCACTGGACACTAATTAGGCACTGGACACTAACTACCCAGGCACTGGACACTAACTACCCAGGCACTGGACACTATCTACCCAGGCACTGGACACTAACTACTCAAGCACTGGACACTAACTACCCAAGCACTGAACACTAACTACCCAGGCACTGGACACTAACTACCCAGGCACTGGACACTAACTACCCAGGCACTGGACACTAACTACCCAGGCACTGGACACTTACTACCCAGGCACTGGACACTAACCAGGCACTGGACAATAACTAACCAGGCACTGGACACTAACTACCCAGGCACTGGAGACTAGCTACCCAGGCACTGGAGACTAACCAGGCACTGGACACTAACTACCCAGGCACTGGACACTAACTACCCAGGCACTGGACACTACCCAGGCACTGGACACTAACTACCCAGAAACGGGAGACTAGCTACCCAGGCACTGGACACTAACTACCCAGGCACTGGACACTAACTACCCAGGCACTGGACACTAACTACCCAGGAACGGGAGACTAGCTACCCAGGCACTGGACACTAACTACCCAGGCACTGGACACTAACTAACCAGGCAATGGACACTAACTAACCAGGCAATGGACACTAGCTACCCAGGCACTGGACACTAACTACCCAGGCACTGGACACTAACCAGGCAATGGACACTAACTACCCAGGCACTGGACACTAACTACCCAGGCACTGGACACTAACTAACCAGGCAATGGACACTAACTACCCAGGCACTGGACACTAACTACCCAGGCACTGGACACTAACTACCCAAGCACTGGACACTATCTACCCAGGCACTGGACACTATCTACCCAGGCACTGGACACTAACTACCCAGGCACTGGACACTAACTAACCAGGCAATGGACACTAACTACCCAGGCACTGGACACTAACTACCCAGGCACTGGACACTATCTACCCAGGCACTGGACACTAACCAGGCACTGGACACTAACCAGGCAATGGACACTAACTACCCAGGCACTGAACACTAACTACCCAGGCACTGGACACTAACTACCCAGGCACTGGACACTAACTACCCAGGCACTGGACACTAACTACCCAGGCACTGGACACTAACTACCCAGGCACTGGACACTAACTACCCAGGCACTGAACACTAACTACCCAGGCACTGGACACTAACTACCCAGGCACTGGACACTAACTACCCAGGCACTGGACACTAACTACCCAGGCCCTGGACACTATCTACCCAGGCACTGGACACTAACCAGGCACTGGACACTAACTACCCAGGCACTGAACACTAACTACCCAGGCACTGGACACTAACTACCCAGGCACTGGACACTAACTACCCAGGCACTGAACACTAACTACCCAGGCACTGGACACTAACTACCCAGGCACTGGACACTAACTACCCAGGCACTGGACACTAACTACCCAGGCACTGGACACTACCCAGGCACTGGACACTAACTACCCAGGCACTGGACACTAACTACCCAGGCACTGGACACTAACTAACCAGGCAATGGACACTACCCAGGCACTGGACACTAACTACTCAGGCACTGGACACTAACTACCCAGGCACTGGACACTACCCAGGCACTGGACACTAACTACCCAGGCACTGGACACTAACTACCCAGGCACTGGACACTAACTACCCAGGCACTGAACACTAACTACCCAGGCACTGGACACTAACTACCCAAGCACTGGACACTATCTACCCAGGCACTGGACACTAATTAGGCACTGGACACTAACTACCCAGGCACTGGACACTAACTACCCAAGCACTGGACACTAACTACCCAAGCACTGGACACTAATTAGGCACTGGACACTAACTACCCAGGCACTGGACACTAACTACCCAAGCACTGGACACTAACTACCCAGGCACTGGACACTAACTACCCAGGCACTGGACACTAACTAGCCAGGCACTGGACACTAACTAACCAGGCACTGGACACTATCTAACCAGGCACTGGTCACTAACCAGGCACTGGACACTAACCAGGCAATGGACACTAACTACCCAGGCACTGAACACTAACTACCCAGGCACTGGACACTAACTACCCAGGCACTGGACACTAACTACCCAGGCACTGGACACTAACTACCCAGGCACTGGACACTAACTACCCAGGCACTGGACACTAACTACCCAGGCACTGGACACTAACTAACCAGGCAATGGACACTAACCAGGCACTGGACACTAACTTCCCAGGCACTGGACACTAACTACCCAGGCACTGGACACCAACTACCCAGGCACTGGACACCAACCAGGCAATGGACACTAACTACCCAGGCACTGGACACTATCTACCCAGGCACTGGACACTAACCAGGCACTGGACACTAACCAGGCACTGGACACTATCTACCCAGGCACTGGACACTAACTACCCAGGCACTGGACACTAACTAACCAGGCACTTACCACTAACTACCCAGGCACTGGACACTAACCAGGCACTGGACACTATCTACCCAGGCACTGGACACTAACCAGGCACTGGACACTAACTACCCAGGCACTGGACACTAACTACCCAGGCACTGGACACTATCTACCCAGGCTCTGGACACTAACCAGGCACTGGACACTAACCAGGCACTGGACACTATCTACCCAGGCACTGGACACTAACTACCCAGGCACTGGACACTAACTACCCAGGCACTGGACACTAACTACCCAGGCACTGGACACTAACTACCCAGGCACTGGACACTAACTACCCAGGCACTGGACACTAACTACCCAGGCACTGGACACTAACTACCCAGGCACTGGACACTAACTACCCAGGCACTGGACACTAACTACCCAGGCACTGGACACTAACTACCCAGGCACTGGACACTAACTACCCAGGCACTGGACACCAACTACCCAGGCACTGGACACTAACTACCCAGGCACTGGACACTAACTACCCAGGCACTGGACACTAACTACCCAGGCACTGGACACCAACTACCCAGGCACTGGACCACACACTTTCGTATCACCAGTACACCTCCCCACATACCATAGCTACAAAACCAACTAAGAAACATCACTTGACATGTTCGGTTCAGCTGACTGAACATGAATTACAATATCACACTGGACCCAATACTGACAGTGACCACAGAACTCTCATTATAAAATTTATTAACTTTATGCCACCAACTCATGACCAAACACGCCCAAAGTGGAAGTGTTTGGGCATTTACTATTCTCCCAAAGTTATGCAATATTACATCAACCTTCTATCACCCCCAGACACACCCATTATAGCGTGGGAGTTTCTGTGTCCCCATCTGTGGTTATAACCGCGTCATCTGTGGTTATATCCGCGTCATCTGTGGTTATAACCGCGTCATCTGTGGTTATAACCGCGTCATCTGTGGTTATAACTGCGTCATCTGTAGTTATAACCGCGTCATCTGTGGTTATAACCGCGTCATCTGTGGTTATAACCGCGTCATCTGTGGTTATAACCGCGTCATCTGTGGTTATAACCGCGTCATCTGTGGTTATAACCGCGTCATCTGTAGTTATAACTGCGTCATCTGTGGTTATAACTGCGTCATCTGTGGTTATAACCGCGTCATCTGTGGTTATAACCGCGTCATCTGTGGTTATAACCGCGTCATCTGTAGTTATAACTGCGTCATCTGTGGTTATAACTGCGTCATCTGTGGTTATAACCGCGTCATCTGTGGTTAAAACCGCGTCATCTGTGGTTATAACCGTGACATCTGTGGTTATAACCGCGTCATCTGTGGTTAAAACCGCGTCATCTGTGGTTATAACCGCGTCATCTGTGGTTATAACCGCGTCATCTGTGGTTATAACCGCGTCATCTGTGGTTATAACCGCGTCATCTGTGGTTATCACCGCGTCATCTGTGGTTAAAACCGCGTCATCTGTGGTTATAACCGTGACATCTGTGGTTATAACCGCGTCATCTGTGGTTAAAACCGCGTCATCTGTGGTTATAACCGTGACATCTGTGGTTATAACCGCGTCATCTGTGGTTATAACCGCGTCATCTGTGGTTATAACCGCGTCATCTGTGGTTATAACCGTGTCATCTGTGGTTATACCCGCGTCATCTGTGGTTATAACCGTGACATCTGTGGTTATAACCGCGTCATCTGTGGTTAAAACCGCGTCATCTGTGGTTATAACCGCGTCATTTGTGGTTATAACCGCGTCATCTGTGGTTATAACCGCGTCATCTGTGGTTATAACCGCGTCATCTGTGGTTATAACCGCGTCATCTGTGGTTATAACCGCGTCATCTGTGGTTATAACCGCGTCATCTGTGGTTAAAACCGCGTCATCTGTGGTTATAACCGCGTCATCTGTGGTTATAACCGTGACATCTGTGGTTATAACCGCGTCATCTGTGGTTATAACCGCGTCATCTGTGGTTATAACCGCGTCATCTGTGGTTATAACCGCGTCATCTGTGGTTATAACCGCGTCATCTGTGGTTATAACCGTGACATCTGTGGTTATAACCGCGTCATCTGTGGTTATAACCGCGTCATCTGTGGTTATAACCGCGTCATCTGTGGTTATAACCGCGCCATCTGTGGTTATAACCGCGTCATCTGTGGTTATAACCGCGTCATCTGTGGTTATAACCGCGTCATCTGTGGTTATAACCGTGACATCTGTGGTTATAACCGCGTCATCTGTGGTTATAACCGCGTCATCTGTGGTTATAACCGCGTCATCTGTGGTTATAACCGCGCCATCTGTGGTTATAACCGCGTCATCTGTGGTTATAACCGCGTCATCTGTGGTTATAACCGCGTCATCTGTGGTTATAACCGCGTCATCTGTGGTTATAACCGCGTCATCTGTGGTTATAACCGCGTCATCTGTGGTTATAACCGCGTCATCTGTGGTTATAACCGTGACATCTGTGGTTATAACCGCGTCATCTGTGGTTATAACCGCGTCATCTGTGGTTATAACCGTGACATCTGTGGTTATAACCGCGTCATCTGTGGTTATAACCGTGACATCTGTGGTTATAACCGCGTCATCTGTGGTTATAACTGCGTCATCTGTGGTTATAACCGCGTCATCTGTGGTTATAACCGCGTCATCTGTGGTTATAACCGCGTCATCTGTGGTTATAACCGCGTCATCTGTGGTTATAACCGCGTCATCTGTGGTTATAACCGCGTCATCTGTGGTTATAACCGTGACATCTGTGGTTATAACCGCGTCATCTGTGGTTATAACCGCGTCATCTGTGGTTATAACCGTGACATCTGTGGTTATAACCGCGTCATCTGTGGTTATAACCGTGACATCTGTGGTTATAACCGCGTCATCTGTGGTTATAACTGCGTCATAGCGGGTTATAACATCGTCAGCATTTGTTTCAACCGCATCATCAGGGGGTTGTAACTGCGTTATCAGATGTCATGTGTTCTCTAGCCATCCAATATTTCTTGTTTGAATATTATACTGTGTTTGACACTGGTCAAACACATGGTCGTGGCTACTGACAGCTAGAAAATGTAAACCTGAACCAGTGCCTGGAAAAAATAAGATCAGTAGCACTAGAAATATGTTCACACCGCATACTCCAAAAAAAAAAAAAGAGGAAGAGATGCAGATTGGAACGGGAACGTCGTTCCCTCTATAGGTGAAGAAAACGAATCACGGAACAACTTGAGAGTTGCACCCTATCTCAAGAACGGCGAAGAAGGTTAGGTAGAGAAAATAGAAACAATTGAACTCAAGCTACAAGAATCATACAATGCCCAGGAGAGGCAAAGAGAGCAAAAGATCATCAATGAAATAGAGAGAAATCCGAAATATTTTTTCTCATATGCAAAATCAAGATCAAAAACCACATCTAGTATCGGGCCCCTGCGAAAGGGAGATGGAACTTCCACCGATGACAACAAAGAAATGAGCGAGTTACTGAGGAAGCAGTACGACTCTGTTTTCAGCGAGCCACTAAACACACTAAAGATTGATAACCCAAATGAATTTTTCATGGATATGATACCAACATCAAATCATATATCAGACGTCACCCTATCCCCACTTGATTTTGAAGAAGCAATAAACAGAATGCCTATGCACTCTGCACCAAGCCCGGATTCTTGGAACCCGGATTCTATAACAAGCCCGGATTCTATATGTACCAAGAACTGTAAAAAAAACACTGTCGCAGGCCCTTCACATTCTTTGGAGACAAAGCCTAGATACTGGCGTTATTCCTAATATACTAAAAACAGCAGAGATAGCACCATTCCATAATGGAGGTAATAAGACAGAGTAAAAAAATTACACACAGATAGCACTAACATCGCAAGTCATAAAAATCTTTGAGAGAATGCTAAGAAATAAGATTACAAAATACATGGAATCACGCACCTTCATAACCCCGGACAACATGGTTTCAGGACAGGGCGCTCTTGCCTGTCACAGTTGCTGGACCACTATGAAATGGGACTAAATGCTATGGAAGACAAACATAACGCTGATGTAATTTACACAGATTTCGCAAAAGCCTTCGACAAATGTGGCCATGGTGTTATTGCACATAAAATGCGTTCAAAAGGAATTACCGGAAAAATAGGAAGATGTATCTACAATTTCCTGACAAACAGAACCCAATGTGTAATAGAGGCACTGGATACTAACTAACCCAGGCACTGGACACTAACTACCCAGGCACTTACCACTAACTACCCAGGCACTGGACACTAACTACCCAGGCACTGGACACTAACTACCCAGGCACTGAACACTTACTACCCAGGCACTGGACACTAACTACCCAGGCAATGGACACTAACTACCCAGGCACTGGACACTAACTACCCAGGCACTGGACACTAACTACCCAGGCACTTACCACTAACTACCCAGGCACTGAACACTTACTACCCAGGCACTGAACACTAACTACCCAGGCACTGAACACTAACTACCCAGGCACTGAACACTAACTACCCAGGCACTGAACACTTACTACCCAGGCAATGAACACTAACTACCCAGGCACTGAACACTTACTACCCAGGCACTGGACACTAACTACCCAGGCACTGGACACTAACTACCCAGGCACTGGACACTAACTACCCAGGCACTGGACACTAACTACCCAGGCACTGGACACTAACTACCCAGGCACTGGACACTAACTACCCAGGCACTGGACACTAACTACCCAGGCACTGAACACTAACTACCCAAGCACTGAACACTACCCAGGCATTGAACACTACCCAGGCACTGGACACTAACTACCCAGGCACTTACCACTAACTACCCAGGCACTGAACACTTACTACCCAGGCACTGAACACTAACTACCCAGGCACAGGACACTAACTACCCAGGCACTGAACACTAACTTCCCAAGCACTGAACACTACCCAGGCACTGAACACTAACTAGCCAGGTACTGGACACTAACTACCCAGGCACTGAACACAAACTACCCAGGCACTGAACACTAACTACCCAGGCACTGGACACTAACGACCCAGGCACTGGACACTAACTACCCAGGCACTGAATACTAACTACCCAGGCACTGAACACAAACTACCCAAGCACTGAACACTACCCAGGCATTAAACACTACCCAGGCACTGAACACTAACTAGCCAGGTACTGGACACTAACTACTCAGGCACTGGACACTAACTACTCAGGCACTGGACACTAACTACCCAGGCACTGGACACTAACTACCCAGGCACTGAACACTAACTACCCAGGCACTGGACACTAACTACCCAAGCACTGGACACTAACTACCCAAGCACTGGACACTAACTACCCAGGCACTGGACACTAACTACCCAAGCACTGGACACTAACTACCCAAGCACTGGACACTATCTACCCAGGCATGGACACCAACTACCCAGGCACTGGACACTAATTAGGCACTGGACACTAAATATCCAGGCACTGGACACTACCCAAGCACTGGACACTAACTACCCAAGCACTGGACACTATCTACCCAGGCACTGGACATTAACTACCCAGGCACTGGACACTAATTAGGCACTGGACACTAACTACCCAGGCACTGGACACTATCTACCCAGGCACTGGACACTAATTAGGCACTGGACACTAACTACCCAAGCACTGGACACTAACTACCCAAGCACTGGACACTAACTACCCAAGCACAGGACACTAACTACCCAGGCACTGGACACTAACTACCCAAGCACTGGACACTAACTACCCAAGCACTGGACACTATCTACCCAGGCACTGGACACTAACTACCCAGGCACTGGACACTAATTAGGCACTGGACACTAACTATCCAGGCACTGGACACTACCCAAGCACTGGACACTAACTACCCAAGCACTGGACACTATCTACCCAGGCACTGGACACTAACTACCCAGGCACTGGACACTAATTAGGCACTGGACACTAACTACCCAGGCACTGGACACTAACTACCCAGGCACTGGACACTATCTACCCAGGCACTGGACACTAACTACTCAAGCACTGGACACTAACTACCCAAGCACTGAACACTAACTACCCAGGCACTGGACACTAACTACCCAGGCACTGGACACTAACTACCCAGGCACTGGACACTAACTACCCAGGCACTGGACACTTACTACCCAGGCACTGGACACTAACCAGGCACTGGACACTAACTAACCAGGCACTGGACACTAACTACCCAGGCACTGGAGACTAGCTACCCAGGCACTGGAGACTAACCAGGCACTGGACACTAACTACCCAGGCACTGGACACTAACTACCCAGGCACTGGACACTACCCAGGCACTGGACACTAACTACCCAGGAACGGGAGACTAGCTACCCAGGCACTGGACACTAACTACCCAGGCACTGGACACTAACTACCCAGGCACTGGACACTAACTACCCAGGCACTGGACACTACCCAGGCACTGGACACTAACTACCCAGGAACGGGAGACTAGCTACCCAGGCACTGGACACTAACTACCCAGGCACTGGACACTAACTAACCAGGCAATGGACACTAACTAACCAGGCAATGGACACTAGCTACCCAGGCACTGGACACTAACTACCCAGGCACTGGACACTAACCAGGCAATGGACACTAACTACCCAGGCACTGGACACTAACTACCCAGGCACTGGACACTAACTAACCAGGCAATGGACACTAACTACCCAGGCACTGGACACTAACTACCCAGGCACTGGACACTAACTACCCAAGCACTGGACACTATCTACCCAGGCACTGGACACTATCTACCCAGGCACTGGACACTAACTACCCAGGCACTGGACACTAACTAACCAGGCAATGGACACTAACTACCCAGGCACTGGACACTAACTACCCAGGCACTGGACACTATCTACCCAGGCACTGGACACTAACCAGGCACTGGACACTAACCAGGCAATGGACACTAACTACCCAGGCACTGAACACTAACTACCCAGGCACTGGACACTAACTACCCAGGCACTGGACACTAACTACCCAGGCACTGGACACTAACTACCCAGGCACTGGACACTAACTACCCAGGCACTGGACACTAACTACCCAGGCACTGAACACTAACTACCCAGGCACTGGACACTAACTACCCAGGCACTGGACACTAACTACCCAGGCACTGGACACTAACTACCCAGGCCCTGGACACTATCTACCCAGGCACTGGACACTAACCAGGCACTGGACACTAACTACCCAGGCACTGAACACTAACTACCCAGGCACTGGACACTAACTACCCAGGCACTGGACACTAACTACCCAGGCACTGAACACTAACTACCCAGGCACTGGACACTAACTACCCAGGCACTGGACACTAACTACCCAGGCACTGGACACTAACTACCCAGGCACTGGACACTACCCAGGCACTGGACACTAACTACCCAGGCACTGGACACTAACTACCCAGGCACTGGACACTAACTAACCAGGCAATGGACACTACCCAGGCACTGGACACTAACTACTCAGGCACTGGACACTAACTACCCAGGCACTGGACACTACCCAGGCACTGGACACTAACTACCCAGGCACTGGACACTAACTACCCAGGCACTGGACACTAACTACCCAGGCACTGAACACTAACTACCCAGGCACTGGACACTAACTACCCAAGCACTGGACACTATCTACCCAGGCACTGGACACTAATTAGGCACTGGACACTAACTACCCAGGCACTGGACACTAACTACCCAAGCACTGGACACTAACTACCCAAGCACTGGACACTAATTAGGCACTGGACACTAACTACCCAGGCACTGGACACTAACTACCCAAGCACTGGACACTAACTACCCAGGCACTGGACACTAACTACCCAGGCACTGGACACTAACTAGCCAGGCACTGGACACTAACTAACCAGGCACTGGACACTATCTAACCAGGCACTGGTCACTAACCAGGCACTGGACACTAACCAGGCAATGGACACTAACTACCCAGGCACTGAACACTAACTACCCAGGCACTGGACACTAACTACCCAGGCACTGGACACTAACTACCCAGGCACTGGACACTAACTACCCAGGCACTGGACACTAACTACCCAGGCACTGGACACTAACTACCCAGGCACTGGACACTAACTAACCAGGCAATGGACACTAACTAACCAGGCACTGGACACTAACTTCCCAGGCACTGGACACTAACTACCCAGGCACTGGACACCAACTACCCAGGCACTGGACACCAACTACCCAGGCACTGGACACCAACCAGGCAATGGACACTAACTACCCAGGCACTGGACACTATCTACCCAGGCACTGGACACTAACCAGGCACTGGACACTAACCAGGCACTGGACACTATCTACCCAGGCACTGGACACTAACTACCCAGGCACTGGACACTAACTAACCAGGCACTTACCACTAACTACCCAGGCACTGGACACTAACCAGGCACTGGACACTATCTACCCAGGCACTGGACACTAACCAGGCACTGGACACTAACTACCCAGGCACTGGACACTAACTACCCAGGCACTGGACACTATCTACCCAGGCACTGGACACTAACCAGGCACTGGACACTAACCAGGCACTGGACACTATCTACCCAGGCACTGGACACTAACTACCCAGGCACTGGACACTATCTACCCAGGCACTGGACACTATCTACCCAGGCACTGGACACTACCCAGGCACTGGACACTAACTACCCAGGCACTGGACACTAACTACCCAGGCACTGGACACTAACTACCCAGGCACTGGACACTAACTACCCAGGCACTGGACACTAACTACCCAGGCACTGGACACTAACTACCCAGGCACTGGACACCAACTACCCAGGCACTGGACACTAACTACCCAGGCACTGGACACTAACTACCCAGGCACTGGACACCAACTACCCAGGCACTGGACACTAACTACCCAGGCACTGGACACTAACTACCCAGGCACTGGACACTAACTACCCAGGCACTGGACACTAACTACCCAGGCACTGGACACTAACTACCCAGGCACTGGACACTAACTACCCAGGCACTGGACACCAACTACCCAGGCACTGGACCACACACTTTCGTATCACCAGTACACCTCCCCACATACCATAGCTACAAAACCAACTAAGAAACATCACTTGACATGTTCGGTTCAGCTGACTGAACATGAATTACAATATCACACTGGACCCAATACTGACAGTGACCACAGAACTCTCATTATAAAATTTATTAACTTTATGCCACCAACTCATGACCAAACACGCCCAAAGTGGAAGTGTTTGGGCATTTACTATTCTCCCAAAGTTATGCAATATTACATCAACCTTCTATCACCCCCAGACACACCCATTATAGCGTGGGAGTTTCTGTGTCCCCATCTGTGGTTATAACCGCGTCATCTGTGGTTATAACCGCGTCATCTGTGGTTATAACCGCGTCATCTGTGGTTATAACCGCGTCATCTGTGGTTATAACCGCGTCATCTGTGGTTATAACCGCGTCATCTGTGGTTATAACCGCGTCATCTGTGGTTATAACCTCGTCATCTGTGGTTATAACCGTGTCATCTGTGGTTATAACCTCGTCATCTGTGGTTATAACCGTGTCATCTGTGGTTATAACCGCGTCATCTGTGGTTATAACCGCGTCATCTGTGTTTATAACCGCGTCATCTGTGGTTATAACCGCGTCATCTGTGGTTATAACTGCGTCATCTGTAGTTATAACTGCGTCATCTGTGGTTATAACTGCGTCATCTGTGGTTATAACCGCGTCATCTGTAGTTATAACTGCGTCATCTGTGTTTATAACCGCGTCATCTGTGGTTATAACCGCGTCATCTGTGGTTATAACCGCGTCATCTGTAGTTATAACTGCGTCATCTGTGGTTATAACTGCGTCATCTGTGGTTATAACCGCGTCATCTGTGGTTATAACCGCGTCATCTGTGGTTATAACCGCGTCATCTGTGGTTATAACTGCGTCATCTGTAGTTATAACTGCGTCATCTGTGGTTATAACCGCGTCATCTGTGGTTATAACCGCGTCATCTGTAGTTATAACTGCGTCATCTGTGGTTATAACTGCGTCATCTGTGGTTATAACCGCGTCATCTGTGGTTATAACCGCGTCATCTGTAGTTATAACTGCGTCATCTGTGTTTATAACCGCGTCATCTGTGGTTATAACCGCGTCATCTGTGGTTATAACCGCGTCATCTGTAGTTATAACTGCGTCATCTGTGGTTATAACTGCGTCATCTGTGGTTATAACCGCGTCATCTGTGGTTATAACCGCGTCATCTGTGGTTATAACCGCGTCATCTGTGGTTATAACTGCGTCATCTGTAGTTATAACTGCGTCATCTGTGGTTATAACTGCGTCATCTGTGGTTATAACCGCGTCATCTGTGGTTATAACCGCGTCATCTGTGGTTATAACTGCGTCATCTGTAGTTATAACTGCGTCATCTGTGGTTATAACCGCGTCATCTGTGGTTATAACCGCGTCATCTGTAGTTATAACTGCGTCATCTGTGGTTATAACTGCGTCATCTGTGGTTATAACCGCGTCATCTGTAGTTATAACTGCGTCATCTGTGTTTATAACCGCGTCATCTGTGGTTATAACCGCGTCATCTGTGGTTATAACCGCGTCATCTGTAGTTATAACTGCGTCATCTGTGGTTATAACTGCGTCATCTGTGGTTATAACCGCGTCATCTGTAGTTATAACTGCGTCATCTGTGGTTATAACTGCGTCATCTGTGGTTATAACTGCGTCATCTGTGGTTATAACCGCGTCATCTGTGGTTATAACCGCGTCATCTGTGGTTATAACTGCGTCATCTGTGGTTATAACTGCGTCATCTGTGGTTATAACCGTGACATCTGTGGTTATAACCGCGTCATCTGTGGTTAAAACTGCGTCATCTGTGGTTATAACCGCGTTATCTGTGGTTATAACCGCGTCATCTGTGGTTATAACCGCGTCATCTGTGGTTATAACCGCGTCATCTGTGGTTATAACCGCGTCATCTGTGGTTATAACCGCGTCATCTGTGGTTATAACCGCGTCATCTGTGGTTATAACCGTGACATCTGTGGTTATAACCGCGTCATCTGTGGTTATAACCGCGTCATCTGTGGTTATAACCGCGTCATCTGTGGTTATAACCGCGCCATCTGTGGTTATAACCGCGTCATCTGTGGTTATAGCTGTGACATCTGTGGTTATAACCGCGTCATCTGTGGTTATAACCGCGTCATCTGTGGTTATAACCGCGTCATCTGTGGTTATAACCGCGTCATCTGTGGTTATAACCGCGCCATCTGTGGTTATAACCGCGTCATCTGTGGTTATAACCGCGTCATCTGTGGTTATAACCGCGTCATCTGTGGTTATAACCGCGTCATCTGTGGTTATAACCGCGTCATCTGTAGTTATAACTGCGTCATCTGTGGTTATAACTGCGTCATCTGTGGTTATAACCGCGTCATCTGTGGTTATAACCGCGTCATCTGTGGTTA
Source organism: Procambarus clarkii (assembly GCF_040958095.1). Taxonomy (NCBI): domain Eukaryota; kingdom Metazoa; phylum Arthropoda; class Malacostraca; order Decapoda; family Cambaridae; genus Procambarus; species Procambarus clarkii. The sequence goes on from NC_091171.1 coordinate 5,269,490, forward strand.
TAACCGCGTCATCTGTGGTTATAACCGCGTCATCTGTGGTTATAACCGCGTCATCTGTGGTTATAACCGCGTCATCTGTGGTTATAACCGCGTCATCTGTGGTTATAACCGCGTCATCTGTGGTTATAACCGCGTCATCTGTGGTTATAACCGCGTCATCTGTGGTTATAACCGAGACATCTGTGGTTATAACCGCGTCATCTGTGGTTATAACCGCGTCATCTGTGGTTATAACCGCGTCATCTGTGGTTATAACCGCGCCATCTGTGGTTATAACCGCGTCATCTGTGGTTATAACCGCGTCATCTGTGGTTATAACCGCGTCATCTGTGGTTATAACCTTGACATCTGTGGTTATAACCGCGTCATCTGTGGTTATAACCGCGTCATCTGTGGTTATAACCGCGTCATCTGTGGTTATAACCGCGCCATCTGTGGTTATAACCGCGTCATCTGTGGTTATAACCGCGTCATCTGTGGTTATAACCGCGTCATCTGTGGTTATAACCGCGTCATCTGTGGTTATAACCGCGTCATCTGTGGTTATAACCGCGTCATCTGTGGTTATAACCGCGTCATCTGTGGTTATAACCGTGACATCTGTGGTTATAACCGCGTCATCTGTGGTTATAACCGCGTCATCTGTGGTTATAACCGTGACATCTGTGGTTATAACCGCGTCATCTGTGGTTATAACCGTGACATCTGTGGTTATAACCGCGTCATCTGTGGTTATAACCGCGTCATCTGTGGTTATAACCGCGTCATCTGTGGTTATAACCGCGTCATCTGTGGTTATAACCGCGTCATCTGTGGTTATAACCGTGACATCTGTGGTTATAACCGCGTCATCTGTGGTTATAACCGCGTCATCTGTGGTTATAACCGCGTCATCTGTGGTTATAACCGCGCCATCTGTGGTTATAACCGCGTCATCTGTGGTTATAACCGCGTCATCTGTGGTTATAACCGCGTCATCTGTGGTTATAACCGTGACATCTGTGGTTATAACCGCGTCATCTGTGGTTATAACCGCGTCATCTGTGGTTATAACCGCGTCATCTGTGGTTATAACCGCGCCATCTGTGGTTATAACCGCGTCATCTGTGGTTATAACCGCGTCATCTGTGGTTATAACCGCGTCATCTGTGGTTATAACCGCGTCATCTGTGGTTATAACCGCGTCATCTGTGGTTATAACCGCGTCATCTGTGGTTATAACCGCGTCATCTGTGGTTATAACCGTGACATCTGTGGTTATAACCGCGTCATCTGTGGTTATAACCGCGTCATCTGTGGTTATAACCGTGACATCTGTGGTTATAACCGCGTCATCTGTGGTTATAACCGTGACATCTGTGGTTATAACCGCGTCATCTGTGGTTATAACTGCGTCATCTGTGGTTATAACCGCGTCATCTGTGGTTATAACCGCGTCATCTGTGGTTATAACCGCGTCATCTGTGGTTATAACCGCGTCATCTGTGGTTATAACCGCGTCATCTGTGGTTATAACCACGTCATCTGTGGTTATAACCGTGACATCTGTGGTTATAACCGCGTCATCTGTGGTTATAACCGCGTCATCTGTGGTTATAACCGTGACATCTGTGGTTATAACCGCGTCATCTGTGGTTATAACCGTGACATCTGTGGTTATAACCGCGTCATCTGTGGTTATAACTGCGTCATAGCGGGTTATAACATCGTCAGCATTTGTTTCAACCGCATCATCAGGGGGTTGTAACTGCGTTATCAGATGTCATGTGTTCTCTAGCCATCCAATATTTCTTGTTTGAATATTATACTGTGTTTGACACTGGTCAAACACATGGTCGTGGCTACTGACAGCTAGAAAATGTAAACCTGAACCAGTGCCTGGAAAAAATAAGATCAGTAGCACTAGAAATATGTTCACACCGCATACTCCAAAAAAAAAAAAGAGGAAGAGATGCAGATTGGAACGGGAACGTCGTTCCCTCTATAGGTGAAGAAAACGAATCACGGAACAACTTGAGAGTTGCACCCTATCTCAAGAACGGCGAAGAAGGTTAGGTAGAGAAAATAGAAACAATTGAACTCAAGCTACAAGAATCATACAATGCCCAGGAGAGGCAAAGAGAGCAAAAGATCATCAATGAAATAGAGAGAAATCCGAAATATTTTTTCTCATATGCAAAATCAAGATCAAAAACCACATCTAGTATCGGGCCCCTGCGAAAGGGAGATGGAACTTCCACCGATGACAACAAAGAAATGAGCGAGTTACTGAGGAAGCAGTACGACTCTGTTTTCAGCGAGCCACTAAACACACTAAAGATTGATAACCCAAATGAATTTTTCATGGATATGATACCAACATCAAATCATATATCAGACGTCACCCTATCCCCACTGGATTTTGAAGAAACAATAAACAGTATGCCTATGCACTCTGCACCAGTCCCGGACTCTTGGAACTCCATATTCATCAAGAACTGTAAAAAAAAAACTACCGCAGACCCTTCACATTCTTTGGAGACAAAGCCTAAATACTGGCGTAATCCCTTACATACTAAAAACAGCAGAGATAGCACCATTCCATAAAGGAGGAAATAAGGCAGAGTAAAAAAATTACAGACCGATAGTACTAACATTGCACATCATAAAAATCTTTGAAAGAGTGCAAAGAATTAAGATCACAAAATACATGGAATCACAGCATCTCCATAACCCCGGACAACATGGTTTTAAGACAGGGCGCTACACTAGATGCCATGGAAGACAAACAAAATGCTGATATAATTTACAGATTTCGCAAAAGCCTTCGACAAATGTGACCATGGTGTTATTGCACATAAAATTCGTTCAAAAGGAATTACCGGGAAAGTAGGCAGATGGATCTACAATTCCCTGACAAACAGAACCCAATGTGTAATTGTCAACAAAATATAATCCGGTCCATCAACCGTGAAGAGCTCAGTCCCCCAGGGTACTGTGCTTGCTCCAGTACTTTTTCTTATCCTCATATCGGACATAGACAAGAACACAACCTATACCACTGTATCATCCTTTGCAGATGACACTAGGATTTTTATGAGGGTAGACAACATGGAGGACACGGCAAACCTCCAATCAGATGTATATCAGGTCTTTCTATGGGCTACAGAAAATAATTTGGTGTTTAACGAAGATAAGTTCCAGGTCTTCTGAAGATATAACAGCAGAAGCCACGTACAAAACGCAGTCAAATCATAACATAGAACGAAAAGGCAATGTAAAGGATTTGGGTGTACTCATGTTGGAAGACCTTACCTTTAAAGAACACAATAAAGTAGCCGTCACAATTGTAAGAAAAATGACAGGTTGGATAACAAGAACTTTTCACACTAGAGATGCTATACCGATGATGATACTTTTCAAGACGCTTGTGCTCTCTAGAGTGGAGTACTGCTGCACAATGACAGCCCCTTTCAAAGCTGGAGAAATTGCTGACCTGGAGAGCGTGCAGAGATCCTTTACTGCTAGAATCCACTCGGTAAAACATCTAAACTATTGGAACCAACTAAAGAGCCTAAATCTGTGTTCTCTTCAGCACAGGCGAGAGAGATACATAATAATTTACACATGGAAAATATTAGAGGGGCTGGTCCCAAACCTGCACACAGAAATAACATCACATGAGACCAGAAGACATGGCAGGATGTGCAGAATACCCCCGATGAAAAGCAGAGGTGCAACAGGTACTCTGAGAGAGAACTCTCTCTACATCAGAGGCCCGAGACTGTTCAACACGCTTCCACTACACATAAGGGACATAACTGGCCGACCCCTCACAGTGTTCAAGAGAGAACTATCAACATCAGAGGCCCGAGACTGTTCAACACGCTTCCACTACACATAAGGGACATAACTGGCCGACCCCTCACAGTGTTCAAGAGAGAACTATCAACATCAGAGGCCCGAGACTGTTCAACACGCTTCCACTACACATAAGGGACATAACTGGCCGACCCCTCACAGTGTTCAAGAGAGAACTATCAACATCAGAGGCCCGAGACTGTTCAACACGCTTCCACTACACATAAGGGACATAACTGGCCGACCCCTCACAGTGTTCAAGAGAGAACTGGATAAACACCTCCAACGGATACCTGATCATCCAGGCTGTGATTCGTACGTCAGGCTGAGAGCAGCCGCGTCCAATAGCCAGGTTGATCAGTCCAGCAACCAGGAGGCCTGGTCGACGACCGGGCCGCGGGGACGCTAAGCCCCGGTAGCACCTCAAGGTAAGGTTCTGTTCTTGTCCGCCTGTTTAATATTCATTTATTTATTTATTTATATACAAGAAGGTACATTGGGGGTTAACAGAGAACATAGAAATTAAGTTAGTTTAGTTCATTTATTATGCACCCCATACCCATCTTGTGGGCGGTAGTGGAAAGGGTTACAGAGGCACATAATGGGCTCAGGGACTGAACCCCACAATTCATTTAGCTAAGCAAGTTACAATCTTGATGAAATTAAGTTGATTAATTAGAAATTAAGTAGGTTTTACATCTTGTACAACCACTAGCACGCTTAGCGTTTCGGGCAAAATGTACAATGTCATTATGATTGGATATGTTATTAGTTACTTTAGTTCATTAATTATGCACCCCATACCCTTCCTGTGGGCGGCTGTGGAAAGGGTTACAGGGGCACATAATGGGCTCAGGGACTTAACCGCACAATTCATTTAGCTAAGCAAGTTACAGTCTTGATGAGCTAATTACAAAATTTATTGTATGTATAATGTTACATCAACAATGGGTTCGAGATCGAGCATAAGTACAGCCTCTAAACTGTGTAACTGACATACATGGAGAGCATAAGTACAGCCTCTAAACTGTGTAACTGACATACATGGAGAGCATAAGTACAGCCTCTAAACTGTGTAACTGACATACATGGAGAGCTAGTGTTCCAATTGATATGTTTGACCTACACACCGCCCCCCATTCAGTGGGCAGCGGTAGAAAGGTTACTATCGCCCATATTTATTTATTTATATTTATATATACAAGAGTTCTTCCATTCTTACAGCCGCTAGCAAGCATATCGTCTCGGGCAGGTCCTTAATCCTAATATTCCCCGGAACACGACCCGCCAAATCGTTTAACAACCAGATACCCTTTTACTGTTGAGTAAACAGAGGCTACATTTACGGATTGGTGCCCAATAAATCCTATCCGGCCTGGATACGAACCAAGGTCAAAATGCTCATGAAACGCCTGGCGAGTGTCTTACCACTACGCCACGGGGACTGCAATTTCTACCTACAGTTACCAAACTGGGGATATTTGGCTAAAATTTCTACTAGATCATTTCGAATTAAATAACTGCACATTTCTTTAATATTTGCTATAGAGTTGTCCTTGAATTCACGCATCTCTTCGCACTCCATCACATAGTGACGGAGGGTGAGGGAATAATTTTATTGACACAAAATTATTCAGACTTATTACAAAATTGTAGACTTATAATCGAGTGTACGCGGAGCAGTAGTAGCATCTAGGAGTCTGTTAATATTATTGAATGCCCCATAATGAATGACCCTTCTTCATGCATCATGATGATGTGTGGGTCTTGTTGCATGCTGTATTATTCCTCAACTTTTTTGTATCAACACATTTAGGTAATTAACACAAAAGGTAATTACAAAGCTCCAGGTATCTCATGCCAACGGGTCTGAATGGTCTAATAACTGGGCATTCGGTGATGTAGTGTGGGAGATCATGCCCTAGTTCCTGCTCACAGAGTTTGCACCTGGAGTGCTCAACAAATATTAATATATAATTGAACTATATGGTCTGACCTCGTTATGTTCCTTTGACTGTGTGTATCACACATATTTATAATATGACAGAAAAAAGATAAAATAGAGGGAGGAAACAGAAGGATAGAAAGAGAGAAGGAAGGAGAAATAACAGAGGATGGAGAGAGAGAGAAATTAGAATAAATAAGAGATAGGTATTTTTGCACACCCATATTAAGTACCAGCAGGAGCTCAAGCGGCAGCAGGAAGGAGGAAGACAGTGTGTGTGTTTTCACACTGTGGCATAGTGTGTGGGTCTAGGTCCCTGGGGTAGTTCCTATCACACTGTGGCATAGTGTGTGGGTCTAGGTCCCTGGGGTAGTTCCTATCACACTGTGGCATAGTGTGTGGGTCTAGGTCCTTGGGGTAGTTCCTATCACACTGTGGCATAGTGTGTGGGTCTAGGTCCTTGGGGTAGTTCCTATCACACTGTGGCATAGTGTGTGGGTCTAGGTCCCTGGGGTATTTCCTATCACACTGTGGCATAGTGTGTGGGTCTAGGTCCCTGGGGTAGTTCCAATCACTGTGTAACTAGTGATTATGGGCGCACAACTCCCCTAACACAGCTCCTGGATGTGAGCCAGCCAACAAGAGGCGTCTCCCTAACTACCTACAACACTCTCCCCTCAAACCAACCTAATCTGTTTTCGCACAAAAGGTAAAATATGCCCATTGTGCTATACAAAGTGCACCCCAAGCCATTGGTGGAACTGTACGTGTATCACATGTGCAAGGAGCATACCACCAAGCTGAGCAACACCTGTGTGTTGCCTTCTGCAACACCTGCTCAGTACCCCCCCCCCCCCCCCACAAGGCCATTACAGCACTTGATGTGACATAGGTCTGAGTATGAGGTCAAGACCAGACTTACATGTCAACGACTAATGCTAACAACAACAGTATTAGTGGTTGAGATGCAAGTATCGTCGTAACCACACACTCAGACCCCGTCAAAGCACTCAAGGGAGTGCGAAAGATTTGGTGTAAATCTTTACATAAAATTCCCAAAGATTTTTTTTGACAAGTCTACTGGATAAGAATCCATACTTATCATTATTATTATTATTGAGAAACTTACTACAATACCGTAGTGCTTAAATCAGACTTCCCTATAGGGAGGGGAGAACTGTAAATTAATCAAGATTGGCATCACAGACATTTATTTTGAATTTAAGAACATTTGTTACAGTCTTAAGGACTAGTAATGGGCTCTTTCGTTTCCATTATTTTGACCAACCTGAACGTGGAATTTTATGACAAGTCTCTTACCAACCTTAACTTAATTAGTTTAAAAATGATTTGTTTGGGAGGAAGAGATATGTTGATGATATTTTTGAGGTGATTGATGATGATGGACAGTATTCTATCAATGTGTTTTTGGACAAAATGATCAAAAACCCAATATCAACTTTACTTTGAAAAAAGAGATTAGATAATAAAATTCCTTTTGTGGAGGATTATGAACAACGTCGAGGGTTTGAGTACCGCTGCTTGTCATAAAAACACGTCCACAGGGACCTATATACAGTACATTTCATTCCACAGCGACCAAGATCCCTCCGAGCTCTCCGTCTGTGTGAGCCTGAGTGTTCAGACAGTGAAGCTAACCATCTTACCATCGCTTCCATCACACTGGCCTGTACCCCGCGGGTACAATCACTCGTGTAAGAATAAGCCTAAGACAATATTCTGCCTTGACGGTAATACAAGTAAATGGAATAAAGAAAATAAAGAGGTTGTAAAGTTGTTTTATATACCATTTTGAGAAAAAATATCCAAAGTCTTTAGTGACACTAATTAAATTTTTTTATTTGATTTCCAAAATACAATTAGGAGAAAGCTTTGCCAGAACAAACTCAAGAGTATGGTAATAATAACACTAACGATGTTAGTGATGGTCATGCTAATAACGTTTACGTTGGTGTTAACAATACTAACAGCAGGAGTGGGGTTAGTGCAGATAATGGTAGTAGAGGCAGCAATGGTAACTCTGATAATGGTAATAGTAAAAACAATATAGGTAATGGTGTTAATGGGATCAATTATAATGATTGCACTTGATCATGTGTTGGAGAGACTGGTCAAGAGCTATTGTAGAGGTGAAGACAAAAGTCCAGTACCAACATTTGCTAAGAATAACGCCATTGTTTACCTTTGATGGGATTTTAATCATAGGATGGATTTTATTAATAGTAAAATTATATATAAATGCTTAAATATGAAAGAGAGACGCCTAATAAAGGAGTAATTATAAATTATAAAGAGACAGTAAAGGCCAATAAATCTTTTAGCAAATCCAGTTAACCATAAAATTATTCTTAAGGAAGCAAAACTAACTAATCTCATTAATTGATAAAAGCACAGGCGACCCCGTGATGTTCAGAGTAGGGATATTGAAGATATTGAAGCCGCAGAACTCTACCCACAGTTCCCAGAAGTCAGGATAATTGAGCAGTCTTCTGAAACTCTGACATCCTTTGGCAGCATAATCACAACGACGTCTAATGATTGAGCGCCAAGTGAGGGGTTCTGCCAGATTTATAAACACAAGCTCCTAGGTTCTTGTTCAGAATATTGTACACAATACCTTGAGAAAGGATGTTGTAATTATCAAAAGTAGGCACCAAGCCGGGAAGGCTATGTAGCACAACCGAAGTTGCAGGATATTCAAGAGGTGCTAAATATCACTATGGATGCCAATACGAGAACAAAAGCACATATGGTGAGCGATATGCAAAGTATTGGATACATCAAAGATACTATCGAGGGATAAGCGACCATAAGGGATGGTCGGGAAGCAAGATACACGCTCGTCCTGGAAGTCCAGACATTCAACAAGGATATGCACGACCGTAATAGGCACAATGCTGTTTAGGCAATAAGGAACAGGGCGGCTCTCAATTAAGTGTCCGTGAGTTAAACGTGTATGGCCAATATGTAACCTTGCCAAAGCCATTTCCCACCGCCGGTTACGGTGGTAGGAAGAAGGCCACTGGGACACACTACCCTTAAGAGCACGCAGTTTGTTTCCAGTAACAAAATACCAAAGACCCTGACAATGGGCAAGGATTGAGAAATGAATGGCAGGCAGAAGTTGAAATAAGGAACACCTTTACGGGAGACGAGACAAGTGCGGATAGCCTTCTTAGCAGCAGTGTGCGCACGCTCATTTAAGGAAACACCAATATGGCTGGAAACCCAGCAAAACTTCACTGTCTTAAATCTGCTGGAGATAAGAAACAGCCAGTATTTAATTTCGACAACCACATGAAAGACTGGATTAAAGGACTCGAGAGGCATGAGGGAACTGTGAGAGTCAACTACAACAACAAAGGAAGATTGACAGCAAGAAAGCAGTTGACAAAGTTCATACAAAATCACAATAAAGTTCTGCTGTGAAGATGTTAGTCTCTGGAGGCAGGCGACACACAGATGTGATCAGGAAATACAACACAGTAGTGTACACCGTCGGCAGACCTACTGTGTTGAATGAAGAGCCTCCTTAACCACCAACATAGGAAGAAAATGAAGGTTTAGGACGACATGATAGAAGTGCAGAAATAGATGAAGAAGTATTGCAGAGGGGGATATTTGCAGGGTATTTGATGTATTATTACATAATGGAACACGAAACAATGGGTATAAACTGAGTAAGTTCCTAGTGATTTTAAAAGATGGGCCTCCTTAACCCCTACATAGTTTTATCGAAGGGCCTCCTTAACCCCTAAATAGTCTCTCTGGATGGATTAAAATTCAGGTGACATTTCCTCGGCAGGTCGAAGCGTCGATAGAAGAGCTGCACCATTATGGAAAGCTTGCTCTAACCAGATGGTCCTTTACAGATTTTCCCTTCTTCCATGTTAACATTGGTGGCCTCTCTGGCAAGATAGGCCATGCGGGATGTTCTCTATACATGTTTTTAAGCCAGTCCCACAGATCTGGGACTGTAAGACTAAGCCAGTCCCACAGATCTGGGACTGTAAGACTAAGCCAGTCCCACAGATCTGGGACTGTAAAACTAAGCCAGTCCCACAGATTCTGTTGTAGGGGACCTGCAATTCCTGGGAAAAGAGAGATAAGATCAATCTCACATTAGCGTCACGTCTCCGTCCCATGTTTAGCTGAATCTTCTCCCAAGAACCTTCGTCGCTGCTGCTAGAATAACATCATTTGGGAATCGTCAGCGTCGGAATAATGTCCAAAAGATTTCTATGGGTTCCTGTATGTCCTGTTACTTGCTGATGATTCTTTTTAGCCGTGTGTCCCGTGAGTACGGGAGCGACTTTTTGAGGGGTAGTGGGTCACTCGATGAGTAGAGTACATATGAGAGTAGATTAGTAAGTTTTTTAGTAGGCTCTTGTCTGCAGAGTCCTAACCCGTTCGTCTACGTATACTCTCGTATCTTGAAAGGGAATTTGTTCATGAACATTCAACGTAAATTTTACGCTCCCATGAACTGTGTTGGCCAGTTGAAGAACTTAGTTGCTGCCATCCTCTCACCATGACACTAATGTGATCACTGTCTCTCAGACACACGAGGAGGAGGTCCTCTTGGCTGCCGCTCCTGGCTGTTCTAAAGACAAGTGTGGCATAAACATCTCTGTTATTGCCACGCTGCTTGACGCCCCAGTCGCCATCCTCTTCATCTGTCTGTGTGTCGACCATCAAACGTCAACATTGTGTCTCCCATAATGTCTAAGATGGCTTCCTCCAGCAGTTGTTTGGTTGGGCTCCTCCATACTCCTGCTTGTTGATACTCCTCATACTCCATACTCCTTATGCTGTGTTTATATTGATGGGAGAACTACTCTACCCCTCCTGGCAGCTTCCCTCTGGCGGATACTTGAGTATAGGGAGACACCTCCAAGGAGGCAAGGATTGTCCACTGTGGGACGGGTCCTGATTGCTTGTTTCCTGTTGAGGACGTCCAGCTGTCCTTTAGCGGTTATGGAAGTAGTTGAAGAATTGGGATTCAATGGGGCTGTGCTGATCCACTCCACCATCACCACTCCTACCACCACCACATCCACTACCATCACTATTACTATCACCACCACCACAACCACCACCATCACCAGTCCTACCACCACCACAACCACTCCTATCACCACCATCATCAGTCCAACCATCACCACCATTTCTACCACCACCACACCTACCACCACCACCATCATCATCCACTTCTACCACCACCAAAACCATTCGTATAGGAAAACGTCCCACATCACACAAATTCCAGAAACAGTAGTAATAAATTACAATAGTTGTATTAATTCAACATCAATTACCTTAGCCACAATAGGGAAGGAGTACCAAAAAAAACTTGCCCTAGAAAACAATTAATTATTGCCCCGTTGCCTAATTACCTTACACCCAAAACATTATTACTTAATTTAACTCTAAAAACACCAGTCTCAGGACTGACTGAAATAAAAAAGTACATCTCTAATTTAACTTAAATTGTCACTAATTAAATAAAGCGGGAGTGGTCCCTCCCTGGTGGGGGGAGGGGGAGACGTAATACTGACGCTCAAGCGCCAACTTCTCCCTAGTGGGGGGGAGGGGGAGACGTCATACTGACGCTCAAGCAGCAGCTCACCCCTGGTGGGGGAGAGGAGACGTCATACTGACGCTCAAACAGCAGCTCCTCCCTGGTGGGGGAGAGGAGACGTCATACTGACGCTCAAGCAGCAGCTCCTCCCTGGTGGGGGGAGGGGGAGACGTAATACTGACGCTCAAGCGCCAACTTCTCCCTAGTGGGGGGAGGGGGAGACGTCATACTGACGCTCAAGCAGCAGCTCCCCCCTGGTGGGCGAGAGGAGACGTCATACTGACGCTCAAGCAGCAGCTCCTCCCTGATGGGGGAGAGGAGACGTCATACTGACGCTCAAGCAGCAGCTCCTCCCTGGTGGGGGAGAGGAGACGTCATACTGACGCTCAAGCAGCAGCTCCTCCCTGGTGGGGAAGAGGAGACGTCATACTGACGCTCAAGCAGCAGCTCCTCCCTGGTGGGGGAGAGGAGACGTCATACTGACGCTCAAGCAGCAGCTCCTCCCTGATGGGGGAGAGGAGACGTCATACTGACGCTCAAGCAGCAGCTCCTCCCTGGTGGGGGAGAGGAGACGTCATACTGACGCTCAAGCAGCAGCTCCTCCCTGGTGGGGGAGAGGAGACGTCATACTGACGCTCAAGCAGCAGCTCCTCCCTGGTGGGGGGAGGGGGAGACGTCATACTGACGCTCAAGCAGCAGCTCCTCCCTGGTGGGGGGAGACGTCATACTGACGCTCAAGCAGCAGCTCCTCCCTGGTGGGAGAAGGGGGAGACGTCATACTGACGCTCAAGCAGCAGCTCCTCCCTGGTGAGGGAGAGGAGACGTCATACTGACGCTCAAGCGCCAGCGCCTCCCTGGTGGGGCGGGGGAGACGTCATACTGACGCTCAAGCAGCAGCTCCTCCCTGGTGGAGGGAGGGGGAGACGTCATACTGAAGCTCAAGCGCCTGCTCCTCCCTGGTGGAGGGAGGGGGAGACGTCATACTGACGCTCAAGCAGGAGCTCCTCCCTGGTGGGGGAAGGGGGAGACGTCATACTGACGCTCAAGCAGGAGCTCCTCCCTGGTGGAGGGAGGGGGAGACGTCATACTGACGCTCAAGCGCCAGCTCCTCCTTGGAGTGGGAAGTGGGAGACGTTATAGGCAAAACCACAGCCAAGTGCTACAGTTCAGTTCGACGTATAATTAAGGATTGTGTGTATGGCCATTCAAGTTGTATTTATTGTTAATCAGTTACGTTGCAGGATTAATCACCCCGCCGGGGTAAGCGTCTATTAACATTAATTATTAATCATTCTCATGTCATATATGCAAGATAAATGTTGTTTCCAGTTTGTATATGCAACTTCCGGCAGGTGGAATTGTGAGAGCATGAAACAATACCTGGTTAACCACACCACCCAGCACGTGTGTGGTTGACTAGGCCACACCACCCAGCACGTGTGTGGTTGGCCAGGCCACACCACCCAGCACGTGTGTGGTTGGCCAGACCACACCACCCAGCACGTGTGTGGTTGACCAGGCCACGCCACCCAGCACGTGTGTGGTTGACTAGGCCACACCACCCAGCACGTGTGTGGTTGACCAGACCACACCACCCAGCACGTGTGTGGTGGACCAGACCACACCACCCAGCACGTGTGTGGTTGACTAGGCCACACCATCCAGCACGTGTGTGGTTGACCAGACCACACCACCCAGCACGTGTGTGGTTGACTAGGCCACGCCACCCAGCACGTGTGTGGTTGAACAGGCCACGCCACCCAGCACGTGTGTGGTTGACCAGGCCACACCACCCAGCACGTGTGTGGTTTGACCAGGCCACACCAACCCAGCACGTGTGTGGTTGACCAGACCACACCACCCAGCACGTGTGTGGTTGACCAGACCACACCACCCAGCACGTGTGTGGTTGACCAGACCACACCACCCAGCACGTGTGTGGGTGACCAGACCACACACCCAGCACGTGTGTGGTTGACCAGGCCACACCACCCAGCACGTGTGTGGTGGACCAGGCCACACCACCAGCACGTGTGTGGTGGACCAGACCACACCACCTCAGCACGTGTGTGGTTGACCAGGCCACACCACCCAGCACGTGTGTGGTTGGACCAGGCCACACCACCCAGCACGTGTGGTGGTGGACCAGACCACACCACCCAGCACGTGTGTGGTTGACCAGGACCACACCACCCAGCACGTGTGGGTGGACCAGACCACACCACCCAGCACGTGTGTGGTGGACCAGACCACACCACCCAGCACGTGTGTGGTTGACCAGACCACACCACCCAGCACGTGTGGTGGACCAGACCACACCACCCAGCACGTGTGTGGTTGACCAGACCACACCACCCAGCACGTGTGTGGTGGACCAGACCACACCACCCAGCACGTGTGGTGGACCAGACCACACCACCCAGCACGTGTGTGGTTGACCAGACCACACCACCCAGCACGTGTGTGGTTGACCAGACCACACCACCCAGCACGTGTGTGGTGGACCAGACCACACCACCCAGCACGTGTGTGGTGGACCAGACCACACCACCCAGCACGTGTGTGGTTGACCAGACCACACCACCCAGCACGTGTGTGGTTGACCAGACACACCACCCAGCACGTGTGTGGTGGACCAGACCACACCACCCAGCACGTGTGTGGTGGACCAGACCACACCACCCAGCACGTGTGTGGTTGACCAGACCACACCACCCAGCACGTGTGTGGTTGACCAGACCACACCACCCAGCACGTGTGTGGTGGACCAGACCACACCACCCAGCACGTGTGTGGTGGACCAGACCACACCACCCAGCACGTGTGTGGTTGACCAGACCACACCACCCAGCACGTGTGTGGTGGACCAGACCACACCACCCAGCACGTGTGTGGTGGACCAGACCACACCACCCAGCACGTGTGTGGTTGACCAGACCACACCACCCAGCACGTGTGGTGGACCAGACCACACCACCCAGCACGTGTGTGCTGGACCAGACCACACCACCCAGCACGTGTGTGGTTGACCAGACCACACCACCCAGCACGTGTGTGGTGGACCAGACCACACCACCCAGCACGTGTGTGGTTGACCAGACCACACCACCCAGCACGTGTGTGGTTGACCAGACCACACCACCCAGCACGTGTGTGGTGGACCAGACCACACCACCCAGCACGTGTGTGGTGGACCAGACCACACCACCCAGCACGTGTGTGGTTGACCAGACCACACCACCCAGCACGTGTGTGGTGGACCAGACCACACCACCCAGCACGTGTGTGGTGGACCAGACCACACCACCCAGCACGTGTGTGGTTGACCAGACCACACCACCCAGCACGTGTGTGGTGACCAGACCACACCACCCAGCACGTGTGTGGTGGACCAGACCACACCACCCAGCACGTGTGTGGTTGACCAGACCACACCACCCAGCACGTGTGTGGTGGACCAGACCACACCACCCAGCACGTGTGTGGTTGACCAGACCACACCACCCAGCACGTGTGTGGTTGACCAGACCACACCACCCAGCACG
>NC_091171.1:5289421-5456921 GCF_040958095.1 Procambarus clarkii
CAGGCATGAGTGAGGCACAGGCATGAGTGAGGCACAGGCATGAGTGAGGCACAGGCATGAGTGAGGCACAGGCATGAGTGAGGCACAGGTATGAGTGAGGCACAGGCATGAGTGAGGCACAGGCATGAGTGACGCACAGGCATGAGTGACGCACAGGCATGAGTGAGGCACAGGCATGAGTGAGGCACAGGCATGAGTGAGGCACAGGCATGAGTGAGGCACAGGCATGAGTGGGGCACAGGCATGAGTGAGGCACAGGCATGAGTGAGGCACAGGCATGAGTGAGGCACAGGCATGAGTGAGGCACAGGCATGAGTGACGCACAGGCATGAGTGACGCACAGGCATGAGTGAGGCACAGGCATGAGTGAGGCACAGGCATGAGTGAGGCACAGGCATGAGTGAGGCACAGGCATGAGTGACGCACAGGCATGAGTGAGGCACAGGCATGAGTGAGGCACAGGCATGAGTGAGGCACAGGCATGAGTGAGGCACAGGCATGAGTGAGGCACAGGCATGAGTGAGGCACAGGCATGAGTGAGGTACAGGCATGAGTGAGACACAGGCATGAGTGAGACACAGGCATGAGTGAGGCACAGGCATGAGTGAGGCACAGGCATGAGTGAGGCACAGGCATGAGTGAGGCACAGGCATGAGTGAGGCACAGGCATGAGTGAGGCACAGGCATGAGTGAGGCACAGGCATGAGTAAGGCACAGGCATGAGTAAGGCAAGGGAGAGGCGAGGAAATCTTAGAGGAAAGTAAAAGCAAGGCGAAAGATTGATGTATTAAAGGTTATGAAGGAGATTGGTTTGTCTCCCCTAGCTCCTGTGGATTGATGTGTCTCTCCTAGCTCCTAGGGACTGGTGTGTTGTCCCTAGCTCCTAGGAACTGGTCTATGTCCCTCGCTCCTAGGGACTGGTCTGTTGCCCCTCGCTCCTAGGGACTGGTCTGTTGTCCCTAGCTCCTAGGAACTGGTCTGTTGTCCCTAGCTCCTAGGGACTGGTCTGTTGCCCCTAGCTCCTAGGAACTGGTCTGTTGTCCCTAGCTCCTAGGGACTGGTCTGTTGTCCCTAGCTCCTAGGGACTGGTGTGTTGTCCCTAGCTCCTAGGGACTGGTCTGTTGTCCCTAGCTCCTAGGGACTGGTCTGTTGTCCCTAGCTCCTAGGGACTGTCAGTCATTCCGGTAACCTTAGCCCTTAACACCGGTGGAGACCAACTTCACAATCTATGAGGTCTGTCGGTCACTCACTCCTGATTAGCCGTGACGTGAGGCTCCCCTGATTGTCTTCTCCCGTGATTGTGCAACAATTAATTTCACTGACCGACGACTGTCAGACTGTTGCAAGTAACTAACAATTAACGTCGAGCACAACAAAGCCGGGTGTCTGCCACGGCGTCCTCTCCTCTCCCGCCAAATTTCAGATTTGTCCCCGTCATTTCACGGATTCGCTTTGGGACTTATTTGGCCAGGCTGCGGGGAGCAAACAGCGGGACGGAGCGGGCCGACTGCTGCTGCTGCTGCTGCGTATGGTGCTCCTGGTGCTGCTGCTGCTCCGTATGGTGCTCCTGGTGCTGCTGCTGCTGCTGCTCCGTATGGTGCTCCTGGTGCTGCTGCTGCTGCTGCTCCGTATGGTGCTCCTGGTGCTGCTGCTGCTCCGTATGGTGCTCCTGGTGCTGCTGCTGCTGCTCCGTATGGTGCTCCTGCTGCTGCTCCGTATGGTGCTCCTGGTGCTGCTGCTGCTGCTTATTCAGCTGTTGGGGTTGTAGAACAATACACGAGTATCTACGAGACTCGGACCTAGCGTGTCTACAAGACAGGGACCTCGTTCTCTCTACGCTCTACTCTTCCCCCACTACAAAAGTAGGGGAACAATACTAGACTTTTCCACTACGAAAGGAGTGAACACTGTTACCAACACTCAAGGGGTCTCCATTGCTCAACACTCAAGAGACGAACTCTCACACACGTCTCTGTACTACGCGCTCAAGCGGACACATACAGTGCGTATCCGGCCGTGTATCCGGAAGATCAGACAAGTTCATAACACAAGTTCACAAACTTGATCAACACAAACCATGAGAATAAATTGGACCTTTACACACATCAATTATTATTGACATGTTTGTTTATAAAATTAATTTCAATTTTGTTTAATTTGAGTAACTCAATTGTCTTATTAGAGTGAGGATGGTGGCAGTGTTCACTGTCACACGGGACAGTGAGGATGGTGCCAGTATTCACTGTCACACGGGACAGTGAGGATGGTGCCAGTATTCACTGTCACACGGGACAGTGAGGATGGTGCCAGTATTCACTGTCACACGGGACAGTGAGGATGGTGGCAGTGTTCACTGTCACACAAGACAATCAGGGAAGAGTCGTCAAGTTTCTGTGGATCCCCTCCCATGTTGGAATATGTGGGAATGAACGAGCAGATGTGCTGGCTGCTGAAGGAGACCATATTGAATACTTCATACCCAAGACTCTACTACAAATTAGAGGTATTGTCAGGCAACATCACCGTGACAAGGTAACTGAGGAAAGGAGGATAGAAGCACAAACCACTGAATCTGTACGATGGTACAACATGGTTGCTGCTGGCAATCCCAATCATTATGGCCGAAGAGGAGGAGGACGAGGGAGAGAATCAGTAATAGCGAGAATCCGTCTGGGATACAAGTATTCGGAATGGAAACAACAGTTGATCAGCGAAGTTGCAGAATCTGTGGTGAGAGTGATGGACACCGCCTTGACCACTACCTGAGAGAATGTGAACACCTGAGAGACATTAGAAATATGTGTAGAATAATAAACCCCACATTGTTTGAGTTTGGAAAACACTATTTGTCAAATATTGTCAAATGTTCTTAAAAGATTCCCCCATTTTGCACCCGCAAGATAACGTAAGCTTTTAAGAGTGGACAGATGTTAATCTTCTTGTTTGAGAATCTGTTCACTTGAGACAGTTAAGCAAGTCCCAGCTGTGTCTGGGTACAAGTGACAGGATGAACAACCCAGCGGGTTTTCTTCCTATTGGGGAGTGTTGTACATGCTGCTATGGCGGTGTGTCCATTCACAGGATCTCCTCCTTATCTTGAGATGATTTCGGGGCTTAGTGTCCCCGCGGCCCGGTCCTCGACCAGGCCTCCATTTTGTTACACCCCCCCCCCCCCAGCAAGCAGCCTGTAGCAGCTGTCTAACTCCTAGGTACCTATTTACTGCTAGATGAACAGGACATCAGGGTGAAAAAATCTCTGCCCATTTGTTTCCGCCTCCACCGGGGATCGAACCCGCATCCTCAGAACTATGAATCCCGAGCGCTGTCCACTCAGCTGTCAGGCCCACAAGGATGAGTGGCACTGCCCAATAAACTCGCCCCTCGGGGCACAATTTAAATTAGTTTCAATTTACGAATTTGTAAATTCAACTTTCTATTGTGCACTGCCACACAAGGGCAGGGATGTGCACTGCCACACAAGGGCAGGGATGGGCACTGCCACACAAGGGCAGGGATGGGCACTGCCACACAAGGGCAGGGATGGGTTCATGAGAGATGCAGCTTAAAAATATATATATAAATATAATTGTCCTTCATTCTTTTAAATGAACAAGCAAATTTAAGATAAATTGTTAGATTGTCTTCCTAACCAGAGTCAATGAACTAGTTACACAGTTGATTGTACAATAGGCCAGGACTTAAACCTTTTACAATTTCGTATTCCATAATGAAGTGTTCAAGTTTGTTTGCCTTAATGGTTTGTCACAGAGTTTACAAGCTGAATGTTCTGGTAATGGTCCAGCCTCACTAACCTGCCAGGTGTGCCTATAGCCAAGGTGAACTACCACAATTACAAATACCTATTATTACAAGACTTGCCATAGCTTTTAATACTGCAGCTTTCAGATCTCTGGGCATTTCTTAGTTCTTCTAAATCTGAATTAATTTCTTTAATTTGTATGTTCCTATTAATTGCATTAGATAGTTCAAAGTCATAATCAATGTTTTCTTTCCTGCAAGCCTCATTGGCCAATCGATCTACAAAGTCATGTTTTCCAACTCCAACATGGGATGGGATCCACACAAATTTTATACAATAGTTATTATCATTGGCAAAAATTCCATTCCATTTAGTATTACAAGCTACTTCAGACATTAATGTTGATGGGTTATTTAAGGATTGCAGAGCACTGTTAGTCACAGAATATCCACCACCATTGAGCTTAAGGTACTCAGTGGTTAGATAAATACCTAATAGTTCAGTTTGTGTCGTGGTGCCCAATCGTTCACTCTATGCATACTAGACATGATCATTTCACTTGCTGTATATACTGCACATGCACAACCTGCTCTACCTGTGCTCAAGCGCACAGAACCATCAGTAAAGGCAAAGAATGATGTTGCTTTGAGATTCTGAAGACTGTCAATAACCTCTATTGTTATGCATCTCTTAGTTCCAATGTTATAGGTCAGCTTTACACTCATGGGTCAGCTTTACACCCATGGGTTAGCTTTACACCCATGGGTTAGCTTTACACTCAGGACAATGAGTGCTTTACACTCATGGGTCAGCTTTACACCCATGGGTTAGCTTTACACTCAGGACAATGAGTGCTTTACACTCATGGTTCAGCTTTACACTCATGGGTTAGCTTTACACTCAGGACAATGAGTGCTTTACACTCATGGAGTGTATAATATATAGAGACCTACCCAGCTGCACAGGAAAATAGTGAACAATATGACCAGGATCAAGAGACACATTCACTCTCATAAGATTATTGGCACAACAACTGAGCCACACACTGGAGGCGCTCTTGTGGAGGACTGAGTGAACAGTCAGAGATAAGAAGAATAAACCTGATCAACACACACCATAAGAATAAACTTGACCAACACACACATCATAAGACCCAACTTAGCCAAGTTGTACCCCCACCAACCTGGACAATACAAGTACCACAACACCACCTGCTACTCACGTCCGTATAATGAACGCTGCGTGATGAACATTGGATATAATGACTCGTAGTTAGCTTGCTGTTAAGACCAACTTTTTTCCCCGTCCCGTCAAGCAAAACTGATATATTTATATGTGTATATATCAGGTATATACCCGACATAATTGGCTGTGTGTAGAACAGAATATAAAACTATTATTGAGCAGACACACGCATGATGCATGCTACGGCTTCCTTTGTTCAACTAACAAAGTGTTCATTAAATAACTGCTAACCGTCTAACAATGAATTTCCATTGAAAGTGGATTATATTCATTTACAATATATAGTACACACATATTCTCATTCTCTCTCTCTCTCTCTCTCTCTCTCTCTATCTATATATATATATATATATATATATATATATATATATATATATATATATATATATATATATATATATATATATATATATATATGTCGTACCTAGTAGCCAGAACTCACTTCTCAGCCTACTATTCAAGGCCCGATTTGCCTAATAAGCCAAGTTTTCCTGAATTAATATATTTACTATAATTTTTTTCTTATGAAATGATAAAGCAACCCTTTTCACTATGTATGAGGTCAATTTTTTTTTATTGGAGTTAAAATTAACGTAGATATATGACCGAACCTAACCAACCCTACCTAACCTAACCTAACCTATATATGTAAGGTTAGGTTAGGTAGCCAAAAAAAGCTAGGTTAGGTTAGGTTAGGTAGGTAGACGAAAAAACATTAATTCATGAAAACTTGGCTTATTAGGCAAATCGGGCCTTGCATAGTAGGCTGAGAAGTGAGTTCTGGCTACTAGGTACGACATATATATATATATATATATATATATATATATATATATATATATATATATATATATATATATATATATATATATATATATATATATAATATGACCGCATATTCTGTAATTATTATTTTCTGGTTAAGGGCTTCTATCCCTCTAACTATTTTCTTAGCATCAGGGCTTAGTTGAAATAGGAGTTCTCCAAAACTCATTTTCGTACTTTTAAGGTGAAGAAAAGAAGTGATTTACTATAGAATGTATTACACTTATTTATACAATTTGCACAACGTTTCGAACCTCCATGGTTCATTCTCAAGTGAAGAGATCTTACAATGCTGGTTGATTTTATACCCGCACTGGGTCAGGTGATAAAGACAATAAAGGTGAAAACATGGGGGATACATAAGGGATAAATGTGGGGTGAAACATAAGAACATAAGAATAGAGGTAACTGCAGAAGGCTTATTGGCCCATACGAGGCAGCTCCTATCTACATACAAAGATTAATCCAGTGTAATTGGCCTGTTATGTTGGACATTGTCTTCTGTGTTGGCATCGATATGTTCTTGTCTTGTCCTTACTCTCATGGTGGGTAGAGTATATAGTTCCTTGATTTGGGTGTTCATGGTAGGTTGTTCTATTCTTATGTGAATTGCTTCAAGAATTTATAATCTTCTTGCATCTTCGGTTTTGTCTATTATGCAGGTATTCTTGTTCAACATTTCTCTTGTTAGAGTAATGTCATGGGCTTGTCTCATGTGATTCCTAGGGGCACCGGATTGAAGATGGCATGTCAAACGCCTCGTCAGCTTGGTCGACGTCATACCTATGTACTTAGATTGAAGGTTACATCCTTCGAGGAGGCAAGTGTACATGTATACAACGCTTGACTGCTGTAGAGGGTTCTCCGTCGGCTTCGGGCTGTTTTTGATAAGAAGTTCGGAAGTCTTCTTGGTTTTGTAAAATATTATCAGGTTTATGTTTTGGTTAGGAGTAATGCTTTTTACTCCTTTACGGATTATTTCTTTCATTATTCTTTCCTCTTTTATATGTTCACTGTGCATGGTTGATTTGTAATATAATTTTATTGGAGGTATTATGGTTTCTGTTCTAGCTTCTGAATTATACCAACGGTCCAAGTGTCTTCTTATAGCAGCGTTTATTTCCGCGTTGCTATATCCGTTGTTCACCAATACCTGAGTTACTCTTTCAAACTCTCTACTCACGTTGCTCCATTCAGAGCAGTGGGTAAGCGCTCGACGAATATAAGCATTGAGAACACTTTTATATATATATATATTATATATATATATATATATATATATATATATATATATATATATATATATATATATATATATATATATATATATATATATATATATATATATTATATATATATTATATATATATATATATATATATATATATATATATATATATATATATATAATATATTCAACCAGACTGTCCAGTGAGCTCAACATCTGGTTCCTGGATGATGGCACTCTGGCAGGCATACAAGACTCCCTGCTGGAAGACCTACAGCTGGTGAAGACACGGGGAGAGTCCATGGGTCTCGTTCTTAACCCCTCCAAGTGCGAAATTATTGCATCCAGTGAGGTAATTATTAGAGCAGTGAAATTAGTTTTACCAGAAGCCTCAGTCGTTAAACCCACCGACAGCACACTACTCGGAGCACCTCTGGGCCACAATGCCATTGCTGCACTCCTTGACGAAAAGTTTACTGACCTAAAGAGGATGGAAGCGAGAATAGGGGACTTGGACTCCCATGATGCCCTCTACCTTCTCACAAAGTGCCTTACCTTGCCCAGGCTAACATACTTCTTAAGGTGTGCACCCACTTTTGGCAACCCACTTCTACATCAATATGATGAGCTCCTCAGGTCAATATTCAGGAAGGCACTCAACCTAGATTTAGATGACAGTCAGTGGGACCAAGCAACACATATAGTCCTGGGGACCATTCAGGCTTGTTCGCATTTGTGTTCCTCACGTGTGCCCCAAAGAATGAGGCGATTTGATAAAATGTTATGCCCAAGATTACCATCCGAGTGCCGGGGGAAAGTGGTTCAAATAGCTTCGACTATCACTTCCTTATGTCCGGTCGTGATGGTCAAGCAGATTAAGGCGTCCTCTAGTTACCAGTTGCGTTGCTCCTGGAAGTATGGGTTCGAGTCACTTCTGGGGTGTGAGTTTTCAGTCATATATATATGTATAATTATATATATATATATATATATATATATTATACTTGTATATATATATATATATATATATATATATATATATATATATATATATATATATATATATAATATATATATATATAATAATATATATATAATAATTAATAATAATTATAATATAATAATAATAATAATTATAATAATAATTATAATATAATAATAATAATAATAATAATAATAATAATAATAATAATAATAATGAATTACAAATAAAATTGTTCTACAGAAACTACAGAACTAGACTGATATTAAGGTTCTTAATAACTGTTTTAAAATTCTGAAAACTTGTTTTTCTAGTCCTATCGCATAGAGTACCACCAACGAGTTTCTAATTTTTGGTTTAGCTTGGGAGATATGATTATAAAACTTTTAGCTTGACTGAACCAGCCATCCAAAAACATTTTATGGTATTGTAAACTCTTCCCAATTTCATATATTGTAGTAATCTCTTCATCAAAAACTGCATTCAGAACCCCACAACCACCACCACACAACAGAACACCACCACCACACAACAGAACACCACCACCACACAACAGAACACCACAACCACCACCACACAACAGAACACCACCACAACCACCACCACACAACAGAATACCACCACAACCACCACCACACAACAGAATACCACCACAACCACCACCACACAACAGAACACCACCACCACCACACAACAGAACACCACCACACAACAGAACACCACAACCACCACCACACAACAGAACACCACCACCACACAACAGAGCACCACCACAACCACCACCAAACAACAGAACACCACAACCACCACCACACAACAGAACACCACAACCACCACCACACAACAGAACACCACAACCACCACCACACAACAGAACACCACCACAACCACCACCACACAACAGAACACCACAACCCCCACCACACAACAGAACACCACAACCACCACCACACAACAGAACACCACAACCACACAACAGAACACCACAACCACCACCACACAGCAGAGCACCACCACACAACAGAATACCACAACCACCACACAACAGAACACCACAACCACCACCACACAACAGAACACCACAACCACCACCACACAACAGAATACCACCACAACCACCACCACAAAACAGAACACCACAACACACAACAGAACAACACAACCACCACCACACAACAGAACACCACAACCACCACCACACAACAGAACACCACTACCACAAAACAGAACACCACAACCACCACCACACAACAGAACACCACCACAACCACCACACAACAGAACACCACAACCACCACCACACAACAGAACACCACCACAACCACCACCACACAACAGAACACCACCACAACCACCACCACACAACAGAATACCACCACAACCACCACCACACAACAGAACACCACCACCACCACACAACAGAACACCACCACCACACAACAGAGCACTACCACAACCACCACCACACAACAGAACACCACAACCACCACCACACAACAGAACACCACCACCACACAACAGAGCACCACAACCACCACCACACAACAGAACACCACAACCACCACCACACAACAGAGCACCACCACAACCACCACCACACAACAGAACACCACAACCACTACACAACAGAACACCACAACCACCACCACACAACAGAACACCACAACCACCACCACACAACAGAACACCACAACCACCACCACACAACAGAACACCACCACAACCACCACACAACAGAACACCACCACAACCACCACACAACAGAACACCACCACACAACAGAACACCACAACCACCACCACACAACAGAACACCACAACCACCACCACACAACAGAACACCACAACCACCACCACACAACAGAACACCACAACCACCACCACACAACAGAACACCACAACCACCACCACACAACAGAACACCACAACCACCACCACACAACAGAACACCACAACCACCACCACACAACAGAACACCACAACCACCACCACACAACAGAACACCACACAACAGAACACCACCACACAGCAGAACACCACAACCACCACCACACAACAGAACACCACCACAACCACCACACAACAGAACACCACAACCACCACCACACAACAGAACACCACAACCACCACCACACAACAGAACACCACTACCACAAAACAGAACACCATAACCACCACCACACAACAGAACACCACCACCACCACACAACAGAACACCACAACCACCACCACACAACAGAACACCACCACACAACAGAACACCACAACCACCACCACACAACAGAACACCACAACCACCACACAACAGAACACCACCACAACCACCACACAACGGAACACCACAACCACCACCACACAACAGAACACCACAACCACCACCACACAACAGAACACCACAACCACCACCACACAACAGAACACCACAACCACCACCACACAACAGAACACCACAACCACCACCACACAACAGAACACCACAACCACCACCACACAACAGAACACCACACAACAGAACACCACAACCACCACCACACAACACCACAACCACCACCACACAACAGAACACCACCACAACCACCACACAACAGAACACCACAACCACCACCACACAACAGAACACCACAACCACCACCACACAACAGAACACCACTACCACAAAACAGAACACCATAACCACCACCACACAACAGAACACCACAACCACCACCACACAACAGAACACCACAACCACCACCACACAACAGAACACCACAACCACCACCACACAACAGAACACCACAACCACCACCACACAACAGAACACCACAACCACCACCACACAACAGAACACCACAACCACCACCACACAACAGAACACCACAACCACCACCACACAACAGAACACCACAACCACCACCACACAACAGAACACCACAACCACCACCACACAACAGAACACCACAACCACCACCACACAACAGAACACCACTACCACAAAACAGAACACCACAACCACCACCACACAACAGAACACCACAACCACCACCACACAACAGAACACCACTACCACAAAACAGAACACCACAACCACCACCACACAACAGAACACCACAACCCCCACCACCACAACAGAACACCACAACCCCCACCACCACACAACAGAACACCACAACCCCCACCACCACCACACAACAGAACACCACAACCCCCACCACACAACAGAACACCACAACCACCACACCATACAATAGAACACCACAACCACCACCACACAATAGAACACCACAACCACCACCACACAACAGAACACAACAACCCCCACCACCACACAACAGAACACCACAACCACCACCACCACACAACAGAACACCACAACCACCACCACCACACAACAGAACACCACAACCACCACCACCACACAACACCACAACCCCCACCACCACACAACAGAACATCACAACCACCACCACACAACAGAACACTACAACCACACCACACAACAGAACACCACCACAACCACCACCACAAAACAGAATACCACCACAACCACCACCACACAACAGAACACCACCACAACCACCACCACACAACAGAACACCACCACCACCACCACCACATTCGAGAAAGAGACCTGGGCGGGATATATTATGTCCAGTATGTGACCAACGGGGCAAGGAGGGGTATATTATGTCCAATATGTGACCAACGGGGCAAGGAGGGGTATATTATGTCCAGTATGTGACCAACGGGGCAAGGAGGGATATATTATGTCCAATATGTGACCAACGGGGCAAGGAGGGGTATATTATGTCCAATATGTGACCAACGGGGCAAGGAGGGGTATATTATGTCCAGTATGTGACCAACGGGGCAAGGAGGGATATATTATGTCCAATATGTGACCAACGGGGCAAGGAGGGGTATATTATGTCCAATATGTGACCAACGGGGCAAGGAGGGGTATATTATGTCCAATATGTGACCAACGGGGCAAGGAGGGGTATATTATGTCCAATATGTGACCAACGGGGCAAGGAGGGGTATATTATGTCCAATATGTGACCAACGGGGCAAGGAGGGGTATATTATGTCCAATATGTGACCAACGGGGCACGGAGGGGTATATTATGTCCAATATAAGCCGGGTATAAAATGTTCTCGAGACCAAATATTGCCTTATATGAGTGCACATAGCTAGGGTCACGGCAGTATCCATGTTGTCACCCATCCAGTTACTTGCACTTTAGTCAAATTTAACTCCATTAAGCTTATACCGTTTACAAAAAAAAAAAAAAAAAAAATGCAGAAAATACTATCTCGTCTCTAACGTCAGAGATAAAAAATTATTTTCAGTAAAAATTACAAAATATATTACACTGTGTCCCAACACTGACTTCCCACTACATGGGGGCCAGATGTGGAGCATGTATATATTATCAGAGATGTACTATGTAATGCAACACATATGTAGCATATGTGATGTAATTATAAGTTGACCTTGTAAAATCACTTTAATCACCTGAGTGGTTGAGCATTTTAGTAACTGTAGCACCTCTTTTGTCCTAACAAGGCAGCAGACCCTACAAACCACTATTGTACTGTACATGCTGGTTGAAACGTGTCATTTGCCTTTGTCAATACACTTGAGTTACCTTGTGTGGTTGAGCAATCAATAACCCGACTACACTCTATGTAGGTCACATCCCTGTGTACCACACACGGGGCTGTGTGTACAGGCTGGCTACACCATTGTGTAACTCTCTCAACACATATCTCCTAGCACGACAAAAATCTACAAGTACACAAGGTGGTCAACCACACAAAGTGGCCAAGAACACAAAGTGGCCAAGAACACAAAGTGGCCAACCACACAAAGTGGCCAAGAACACAAAGTGACCAACCACACAAAGTGGCTAAGCACACAAAGTGGCTAAGCACACAAAGTGGCCAAGAACACACAGTTATAAAGTGCACAAAGTGATACTTACGTTGGTCATCACCTGCTGTTGCTGGCACAGCTCCGCCGAACGCGCACTTATATATTTTCAAGTGGATCACTTTAGGAAATCACCACTAACAAATTCCGCACTTCTGGTCCATGTTTACGACGGTGTTTACACTTGGTGACGCTTGACGACTCACTCCTGCAAAAGAAAAAGATCGTTTAGTAGGTAACTTAGAATGTCATCCAAAATTGTTAACTGTTTTCTACTCTCTAACAGTATTAGCACTAGTCCACTCTAGAACAGTACCAGTAATAGCACTAGCCCACTCTAGAACAGTACTAGTAATAGCACTAACCCACTCTAGAACAGTACTAGTAAAAGCACTAACCCACTCTAGAACAGTACTAGTAATAGCACTAGCCCACTCTAGAACAGTACCAGTAATAGCACTAACCCACTCTAGAACAGTACTAGTAATAGCACTAACCCACTCTAGAACAATACAAGTAATAGCACTAGCCCACTCTAGAACAGTACTACTAATAGTAAGTAAGTAATTATCAAAAGAAGGCACCAAACCGGGAAGGCTGTGTAGCACCATCAAATGTGCGGGATAATCAGAGGGCGCTAAATATCACCAAGGATGCCAATACGAGAACAGAAACGCATAAGGCGAACGATATCAAAAGTATCCGTTTCACCTAGAAGTCTATCGAGGGACAAGCGACCACGAGGGACAAGCGACCACGAGGGACGGTCGGAAAACAAGACACACGCTCGTCCTGGAAGTCAGGACATTCAAGAAGGACATGCACGACCGTAAGAGGGACAATGCAATTAGGACAATAAGGAGCAGGGCGGCGCTCCATCAAGTGACCATGTGTTAAGCGAGTATGGCCAATACGCAACCTCGCCAGAGCAGTTTCCCATCGCCGGTTACAGTGGTAGGAGGACGGCCACGAGGACACACAACTCTTAAAAGTACGCAGTTTGTTACCAGTAACAGACGACCAATAAGTCTGCCAACGGGTAAGGATGGAGAAATGGATAACCGGGTAAAATTCGGAATAAGGAATACCTTTACGAGAGATGGGACAAGAGCGGACAGCTTCCCGGGCGGCAGCATCCGCACGCTCATTTAAAGAGACACCAATATGGCTGGGAACCCAACAAAACTCAACCGACTTAAATTTACTGTGAACAAGAAACAGCCAATGCTGGATCTCGACAACTACTGGATGAACCAGATTAAAGGACCCAAGAGCCATGAGGGCACTACGAGAGTCAACGACAACTACAAAGGAAGATTGACATCGAAAAAAGCAGGAGACAAAGAGCATAGAGAATAGCATAAAGTTCCACTCTGAAGATGGTAGTCTCTGGAGGTAAGCGACACATAAGAGCAATCAGGAAAAACAACAGAGTAGCCAACACCGTCCGCTGACTTAGATCCATCGGTGAAGACGGAAACAGAGCGGGAGTGAGAAGAAAAGTGCTCAAGGAAAAGGCGTTTTGGAACCGTAGGAGGGGTAAAAGCTTTAGTGATGCGGGTTAAGGATGTACAAAACTGCGGAAGGGGGACTCTCCACGGGTGCAAAGAAGAAACAACAGGAGAAGAAATATTAGATATACGAACTGAAAGAATCCTGTAAGCGAGATAACTGGACAGAAAGAGGGAGGTGGTGAAGAGGAACAGGAACCGCAGGAGGGGTAAAAGTTAAAGCACGACAGAGGCGAGAGGAAGGATGTTGCAAGGAGCGCGCAAGATAGCATAGACAGTAGCAATCACTGCGGTCCTGGAGAGACAGGAAGCCAGTGTCAACATACAAGCTGAGGACGGGATCCGAACGAAAGGCACCAGAACTGAGGCGCAACCAAGTATGGTGCAAAGCATCAAGACGGCGAAGAGTAGAAGGAGAAGCAGACGAGTAAGCAAGGCAACCATAATCGAGCTTAGACAGGACGAGACTAATGTAAAGCGAGTAGAGTGCGCCTATCCACTCTCCAAGAAGAATGGGACAATACCTGAAGGAGGGTAAGGGCCTTAGAGCATTCAACACGGAGGTACAAGATATGGGGCGACCAAGACAAACGAGTGTCAAAAATCAACCCCAAAAGCTTAGCAGAATCCTTATACACAATGGGGTGACCATAAAGCGACAAAGAAGTATGAAGAACGACACGCTTCCAATTAAAAGTCGTAGCACAAGTCTTAGATGTAGAGAACTTGAAGCCATGATCGATGGTGCAAGTTGAAGCCGGCGTTGAAGAAGAGGCAAATCATCACCCTGACAGCAAAGGGTAAGATCGTCGACATAAAGAGCGGAGCAGACGCCTGAAGGAAGAGAGGAAAGAAGACCATTGAGGGCAACCGGAAAAAGAGTAGTGCTCAGAACATTACCCTGGGGCACACCTTCATATTGCTGAAAAGAGGCAGAGAGAGCGGTACCAAGGCGCACCCGAAAGGAATAACGAGAGAGGAAGCTGCAGTGAAAGAGAGGGAGATGACCATGAAGGCCAAAGGAATGAAGCTGGGATAGAATATGATAACGCCAAGTGGTGCCGTAAGCCTTTTCCAGGTCAAAAAGGACGGCAACAACGGAGGTCTTCGCAGCAAAAGCAGTACGAAAATAGACCTCCAAGTTCACCAGGACATCATGTCGTGCTGCGGCAACTGCGGACAACAAATTGAGAAGGGGAGAGGAGGTGATAATGTTCTAAGAACCACATCAGACGAACGTTAACGATATGTTCAAAGAGTTTGCAGACACAACTTGTGAGGGCAATAGGACGAAAGTCCTTAGGGGACGTTCCCAGAGACCCTGGTTTGCGAACAGGGAGGACAACGGCATCGAGCTAGTCCTCAGGGACTGACGACGACTCCCAGATCCGATTATACAGACTCAGTAAATACTGAGATGTGCATGGAGGGAAATGGCGAAGCATCTCATAATGAATGCCATTAGAGCCCACGGCAGTAGAACCGCAGAGGGCCAGGGTAGACCGAAGTTCAAAAAGAGAGAAGGGATGGTTATAGGGAAGGCAAAGATGAGTATAGAAATAAAGGACAAGATTCAAGGACAGGTTTACAAAGAAGGAAAGATTGGGGAAGATGAAAACCATAGCTAACAGAAGAAAAGTTAGAACCCAGTTCGGAAGCGACCTGCAATGGGTCTGCCACAAGGGTACCACGGAGGTGAAGGACCAGTGAGACATCGCGAAAGAACTTACCTTATCTTACCTTACCTTACGGTATCTTGCAGATACGCTTCCAGATCTGCGGCAGAGGAGTGTCAGACATAATGGTGGAGACATAAGACGATCAACATTCACGTTCAGCCGTATGGATGGCCCTACGGGCCACCGCACTTGCCTTCCAAAATAAAAGAAAAGAATCTGCCGTCTGCTGGCGGCGGTGTCTCTTCCAGGCTACAAGCGTTCACCAGACAGCCTGAGCGCAGTCTGTATTCCACCAGGGAACGCACTTCCGTGGTCCCCGAGAGGAAAAGCGAGGAATAGAGCGGAGGGCAGCGTTGATAACGGTGTCATGAAAAAGGAGGAGAGAGCGAGGGAGAGGCAGAAGGGAGAGGTCAGAGAGAGCAGCACTGAGGGTAAATAGGTTCCAGTCTGCCTTAACAAACTGCCACCTAGGGAAGGAGAGGGGAGGGTGAAAAGAGAAAAAGGTAACAAGGATGGGGAAATGGTCACTGCCATGGAGGTCATCAAGAACCTGCCATGTGAAATCTAAGTAAAGAGAAGACGAGCAAGAAGAAAGATCAAGACAGGAAAGTGTGCGAGTCCGAAAGTCCAAATGCTTGGGCTCACCAGAATTCAGAAGAGACAGGGAAGAAGAGAGGATGAACGGCTCAAGACGGCGACCCCGGGTGTTCGTCAGAACATCACCCTAAAGGGAATGACGACAATTGACATCACCTAACAGGAGCACAGGCTCCGGCAAGTAGTCCAGTAGGTGTTTCAGATCAGGAATAGAAAGCGGGACACTCATGGGGGAGATAAATGGAACAAACGGTGCACCATTTCCTCACAAAGATATGAGCAGTAGAACAATAGAGGGGCGAAGGAAAAAGTAAGGGGACAAAGGGAACATCAGAACGAATCAAAAGAGCAGAAAAGTTAGAAGCCGCAGCAACAGCTGGGCGGGGGGGGGGGGGGAGGAGAAAGGAATAGCCACGAAACTGACCAGGACGAGCACCAAGCATCGGCTCCTGGAGACAGACACAAAAGGGCGAAATCAGAAGCTGGAGTTCAAGGAAATTGGTGAAATAACCTCGAACATTAAATTGAAGAATAGACATCGACAAGAAGAGGAAAGACAGCAGCAGAGAACAATGAAGAAACAAAGGCGAAAAGGGAACACAGCACGTTAAAGAAGCGCAGGATCAGGGTCAGCGAAGCCAGGGTTAGTGGGCATGGGTAAACTGAGTAGAGAAGGAGGGAAGGTAGCTAGAGGACCGACCAAGAGCGGACGAGTAGGGTCCGGAGGAAGAAGAGGGGGGGAATACCGAGGGTCAAGGACAGCAGCAGGAAGGGCAGGAACCAGGAGACGCACCTCGGCAAGAGCATCAACCGAGAGGGATGTGGGGGGGGGGGGCCAAAGAGACCTCCATAGCAGGAACATGGGGCTTAACCACCGAAACAGGAGGGGACAGAGCAAGAGAGTCAGAAGTAGGGGGCAAGGAAGAAAGCGAAGCCTTTTTACCCTCCGGGAAGGAGGAAGGAGAGGAGCCAGGCTTATGCTTCTGACTCAAAGAGACATGTGTCCCAGCAACTACGTACTGGGCAACGGATTCCAGCATCTCAACAGGAGAAGCTGAACGAGAGCACACACGACGGCCATTGGGAGAGCGATGAACATCAGCCCATACTGACAGGCGGCGTGGAGAACCAATCGACGGAGGAGAAGGATTGGAAGGAGGATTGGAGGGAGACGAGGAAGAAGACACAGGAGACATGACAGACCGGGCAGAAAGAAGGGGAACCCCAGACAAAGGACCAGGAGGGGGGACCCTTCAGGATGGAACTCAAAGGAACAGAGGAGGGGGGCGGTGGGCTTATCAGGGTCCAAGGCCTGGAAACGGTTTTGAGTCTGAGGAAGGTGGGAAGGACGAGGAAAGGAAGAGCGCAACAGGCGAGCATAAGAGATGTTAGCATAAGGTGGGAGACGGCGAACCTGACGCCTTGCCTCCGGAAAAGATAAACGCTCCCGGAGCTTCAAGTTGAGGACGGCAGCCTCAAGCTTGTATTTTATACACGCACGGGAGAAGGTAGGGTGGGCCTCACCACAATTGAGGCAGCGAGCCTGGGAAGAAGTGCACTTCGACTTAGAGTGACTTTCACCCCCACACAAAGGACAGAGAGAGATTCTCCAGAGCAGCGGAGGGCACCATGCTCAAACCTCCAGCACTTATTACTGAGCCGAGGAGAGGGAATGTACTCCTGGACAGAGCACCAGCAAGAATGACAGAGCGGAAGGGTCCTACGATCAAAGTAATCTTCACAACCCGAAGGGGCTGACGGTGACGACCACGAGGGGAACGAGTAAACATGTCTACCTGGAGGACAGAATGGCCTTGGGCATTGAATATATGCCAAATATCATCGTGGCAATCCTGCAGATTCTGAACATCGGTTGCAACATGGGGCAGGAGGAGAATAGCGCCAACACTGGCATTCGACCTAGCATTGTTTGAGACCCGAACAGGGGTCTTGCAAAGGCAGGATAAGGCAGCCAAGCGGGAAGCTGCATCCTGAGAAGGAGCAGCAATGACACGTGTACCAAGACGAGTGGGGTTGAAGGTAACAGAAGCATCCACGGAATCAACAAGATGCCTATGGAGGGAAAAGTCGTCAGGAGGCGTAGAATCAAGAGGGAGGAGATCAAAGTATTTGGCCCACGAAGCAGGACCAAACAAGGCCTGATATACATCAGTACGGGAAGGAATCGAGCGAGCGCAGCCGTGGCGAGGATGGCGTTGAGAACCCCCTGAGAGAGAGAGGGGTAAAAGGCGCAGTAGTCACAAGAAGTGACTGAGCCACGCCAGGGGACGAAGTGGTCACCACTGGAGGGTTGTGGCTCGACCCAACCACAGATGAGGGAGGGGAGCCGAGGGGAGAAGTCAGGAGGGTCAAAGGAGGAGCAAGGTCGGGGCCCAACGCAGCGGGGGCTATGGAGCCCGGTCCTCCAATACAGTCCGACTCGGGGGCTTGGTCGCCCACACCACGAGCCTGAGAGGGTACAAGAGGAACATTCAAAGACATAAAGACGAAAAAGAGACATTTTCATAGACAAATGTGCCACCATACCCACCATGGAGCCAGAATTAGAGACAGGACACCCAACAAGAAGCAATCGCCGATCATGCCGGGGCCCCCTAGGAGTGCGTCGTGAGTATACACCCCAAAAACGCCACCTTAAGAACCGTCAGTTCGTCGAGATCGGGTTCAGTGACGAAAGGAGGATTGACAATAAAAGGTTCCCCTCATTCGAGACGTTGGGTACTACAGTTCTACGGGTGCAAGAGTACGCCTCCTCAAACACCCGGGCGTCAAAACAAACGAAGGCCAAAAAAATGATCAAAACAGGCACAAGGTCAGCTGGAAATGACAACGAGAAAGGAGAAAGAGGGGGGGGGGGGACGAAACAAAAGGAAAAGGCGTCTAGCAAAATTTGTGAGGAGAGCAACAGGAGCACAACGCTACAAAAGGACAGGGAACTGCCCTAAGGAGCATCACACTCCGGCAGCCACCCACCAAGCCCCTCCATGGAAACAACGAGCTGGACAGGGAGGGGCAGTACTAGTAATAGCACTAGCCCACTCTAGAACAGTACTAGTAACAGCATTAGCTCACTCTAGAACACTACTAGTAATAGCACTAACCCACTCTAGAACAGTACTAATAATAGCACTAGCCCACCACTCTAGAACTACTATTATGAGTACTAGTACATCATCCTAGAAGAGCATTATTGAGAGTACTAGTACACCGACCTAGAATAGTACTATTAATAGTACTAGTACACCAATCTAGTGCGTAGGTTTGACACAGGTGCCAAGCGTATTGGCGCCCGCCCTTCCCTTGGACCACATTGGAGGCATGGAGAGGGTAGACCTGCTGCATGGGCAACAACTCGGTTATCCACAACTACTGGCCAGGCCTGTGCCCTGGAGAGGACACTCCAGCGTCACCTTGGGGTCGACTGACGGGAAGCGGGAAGCGACAGTTACCAGTGATAAGCCTTCCACTACACTGGCGTAGAGTGAGGCGCCAGGGGTTGATGTCCGTCAATTCATAGGGCAGCCCCCAGCCAGTAAGGTGCTGTCCCGCCTCGATCCACCTGCTCCACTGGGTGCGTGGGACTGAGACCACAATCCAACAAGCGGATCGTCAACCATGCACCCGGCAAAACAAAACAAACACAGCCACCCAGCTCTCAAACTGGGCACGTGAAATGTAAGGACCATGACACTGGGTCTCTCGGAAGATCTTCTAGAAGTGAACGATGCCCTCAAGACAACTGTGATCAACAATGATCTTTGCAGACTCCAGATGGACATAGTCGTCCAGCAGGAGACACGTCTGCCCGCGAGTGGCAGAAAATGGGAGAAGGACTATACCTTCTGGCAGAGCAAACCACCACAAGAGGTAAGGGAGCATGGGGTTGACTTTGCCGTCAGGAACAAGTTGTTAGGGTTCATTGTACCGTCCACGGAGAGGTCGTCAAGGTTCAATAAACTTCAGCTTCACACAGCAGCAGAAATAGTCAGCCTTATCAACGCCTATGCACCAACACTGACCACCGCCGAAGCGAAGAACCAGTTACATGATGACCTCGGCCTAACTCTCAGAGACGTCACCAAACAAGAGCCAGTCTTCCTCCTGGGAGACTTCAACACAAGAATTGGTTCCGATCACAGCTCTTGGCCTTCCTGCCTGGATCAGTTTGGGTTTGGGAAGATGAACGAAAATGGGCAGTGCCTCCTGGAGTTCTGCTGTCGTCATGATCTCTGCATCACCAATTCCTTCTTCAACACCAAGCCTCAACATATGGTTTCCCGGAGACACTTGTTACGAATCAGGAAGGACCTGATTCTCACAAGGTGAGTAACACTGAATTATTCCAGGAGTGGCTCGTTGGCGGCTGTTGGGTGTAGACGTGTCGTTCATGGCGCTCGCCAGTTCTACCCTAGTGGCTGTGTGAGGAGGGTGTCTGTGACGGCTGTGGGGGTGTTGTGCCCTGGGTGGGCGTGGTACACTTGTTGAGGAGACATGGGGTCTTACCGGCCTCCATTGAAGAGGACCTCGTCGGCTGGTCTGGCTTTTACGGTGCCAGTGGACCACTTGTTGGTTGGTGTTGCCCTGGTGGATATTCTCCATGTGCAGTTGTCGGAATTGGTGGGCGTCCAGCTGCTGCAGGGGAACCACGCCGTGGTCAAGTTTCGCCATCAGGCTGCATTTCAGGCGTTTCTGGGGTGGTGTGAGGGGCGTGTTTACCCTCTCCCTGATGCCGCCGGTTCTGTTAAGGTAGTGAACCTCAGCGTCGCCTTGACGTATGTGTCGGTGCGTGGTGCCCCCTTCGAGTTTAACGTCGCTCTCCTAACTGCTGTGTTTGGACGGTTTGGTACTGTGCTCAGCATTCGTTGGGACAAGGTACTTGAAAGGCATTGTACTGGGATGCTTGACGGTTCCCACACCCTGACCATATCTCTGACGAGTAGTGTTCCGTCCTCTGTGTCCGTGTTGGGTTACACGCTCCTTTGCCAGTATCATGGGCAACCGCACACCTGTTACAGGTTTGGTAATGTGGGTCATCTCGCTGCAGCGTGTGACGTGGAAGCAACTGGCAGGGTGCATGTTTTTCGTGAGGAGGACTTTCCACCCCTGTTGACTTCGGACGCTTCTGAGGATGGAGTGGGTGCTGTGCCTGAGGCGCCTGATTGCTTGTCTGCTGTTTTGCCTGTTGAGGCGGTTACTATGCCTTCTACTTCCAGTCTGTTACCTGCTGTGTCCCGGAGGTAGTTATTGCGCCGGAGTGTAAGACTGTTGGGCTGTCGCCCGCACTGCGTGTGGTGGATGTCCCAGTGGATGTCCATGTCCCGCCCCCGCCTATGGATATGATACCGGCTCTCGGAGTCGCGGGTCCTGTTGTTTTGGAGGGGGCTTCGGCAGGAGGAGGTGCCTGCCGTGTCTGTGTGTGTTGGCGACTGTAGTTCTGCTCTTTCCATCCCTTTACGGAAGCGTGAGCGTCGATGTTCTGAGGCCGTTTCCCCCGGATGATGCGGACAGTGTGGGCGATGTGGCCTCTGTGGACTCTTCGGGCAGTGCAGGTGTGGCTTGTGTGGATGTGAAGATGGTGGCTGTGCCTGCGGCGGGGCCCGCTGGGAGTGGTGTGGTGTGGCCTGTCTCGAAGTGTTCGCGGCGGTCTCGGAGGGTGTCTCCCCTTCGTGGTGTGCCTTGCGAGATGGTTGGGGAGTATGGTATGGATGGTGCCGAGGATGGTGGTGCCGTGAGGGGCTCCAAAGTTGCTACCTGTGCCCCCCCCCCCCTGCGTCTCCGGCTGTTGGATCTTCGCAGTGAGGGGTTGTCCCTGATGATCGGGACCTCGTCGTGATGTTGCAGAAAGATGTGCGCCAGGGGGGCCTCGGCTCCTGCGCCCTGTGGTGGGGTCGATGCCGTGCTTGCATCCCCTGCGGTTCCCCCTCCTTCATTGCCCCGGTCTGGGGGAAGCCTTGTCCCAGCTGCTGGGGTCGGGCCCTGTGGGGGTCCGGTGTTGGGCCCTTATCGGGATGCCCGGGTGCTTTCGTTCCCGTGGTGCTCGTCCACTGTCTGGGTGTCGCGGGTGAAGGAGTTTCTGTATAGGGTGCCGGATAAGATGTCTCAGCCGAGGCCACCGCCTGGTGACCGGGTGCCCGATGACACGTGGGTGATTTGGGAGGCGTACTGCTTGGCTTTCCGATATACAAGTTCCCGGAGAAGTATTAGTTCACGTCTGATCAGCTGCCGCTGTGACCTCTTCGCCCCGCCCTATGGTGCGGGGAGTCTCCCTCTAACGTCCCCCTCTGTTTTCGTCGCCACTCCTCTCTCTACGACCCGTGACATCTAACACTTTTGACTTGCTTCTCCTCCTTAACGTCAACGCGCGTCTCCCTACATTTGTCCTGCTGCAGTCATCGGGAGGGTAAACCCTTCATGCAAACTGCACCTATTCTCGAGAAGAATTTGCATATGGTGTGAGTAGTTGCATATTGTATACTGTATCTTATATTTCATATGATGATATATTATTGTATGAAACATATTCTTGTGTGGGAGGTGATCATGTGTTTGCCTGTAATGTGGACAGGTATGGCTCGCGTCCAGGTCGAGGGAGTGAGGCGGTCGGGTGACTGTGTTGCCAGTTCTTTTCATCATTCATAATTATTGTCATTCTTTCAAAATGTTATTTATTTTTTAAATTATTCCAGAGTGGGTAGAATATTATATGCTTTAATGTACAAGTGTTTGGGAGTGGTTACTTCTGTATGTAGTGTGTTAATTTAGAGAATATATCAAACGTTTGGAAATTCGGTAAGTAAGTGAGGCAAACCAAGCCTGTAGGGGAGACGCCTGGCTTCAGTAGCATGTAGGGAAGCCAGGTGGCAACATCTATTGTCAGTTAAGTCTTTGTAATTTTCTGTTTTCCACAACCCATCTTCCGAATAGACAGTACGTTTTAATACTAAATGTAATAAGTACAATCCTAACAATCGGCATAGTACATAAATACCCTTAATGACCAGCATCGTACCATAATATTGTGAATATTAGAGTTTACCTGAAACGCTGTATAGAAAACCACGACCTGACCTTGGCAGTGTAGGAGGACAAGCATGTAAATACCATTTATTGCTTCTTAATTACAATTAATACTTAACCTATAGCTATATT
Organism: Procambarus clarkii; assembly: GCF_040958095.1. Taxonomy (NCBI): domain Eukaryota; kingdom Metazoa; phylum Arthropoda; class Malacostraca; order Decapoda; family Cambaridae; genus Procambarus; species Procambarus clarkii. The sequence goes on from NC_091171.1 coordinate 5,313,333, forward strand.
AATATTACAATTTTATAAAACTAATAAAACAAAACTAAAGTCTTTCAATATATTATAAAGTAACTCAGTATATTTTCAAATTTTGTATAAAATCTTTACTTGTTTAATAAAACTGAAACAAAAATTATTTTCATTTAAAACTTGTGTATGTAGAATTGAACACGAAAACTTCAACTTAAAAATTTTGAGAGTATCAATACAAAATTAGGAAAATATATGGGGAGATAAATGTAAGGGCACAATTAAGTGTATTTATGTACTATGCAGGCAGTCAGTGGTGTACTTATTACATTTAGTATTAAAACGTACTGTCTATTCAGAGGATGAGTTGTTTCACTGCTTAGGGGGCCATGAGCTTGGTTTCATAAAAGTTGTTCAATGTCAAAAAATATTTTTTGACTAGTTGTATATGAAAAGCGCTGCAATTGTTCCAAGTTTCAGTACTGCAGCGTAAATAGAAAGGGAGATTTTTTTTCAACGAATTTTACACATTTTCAAGTGTAAATAAACAAACACACCTTTCAGATATAATCATTCTATGACACTTTTCGGACACATTAGCATATAATAAAGGATCCGGAGTTAGGGAGTTTCCAAAACATCTTTAGTTTTTCCTAATACAAATATTCATAGTTCCCCCCAAAAGTATGCAAATGTCATGTTTATTGTTATCATAAAATCATTAATTAACTTAGGAAAAAACGCCCATGGCCCATTATTAAGCAAGAACCACCCCAGCATGGGCAAGAACCACCCCAGCATGGGCAAGAGCCACCCCAGCATGGGCAAGAGCCACCCCAGCATGGGCAAGAGCCACCCCAGCATGGACAAGAACCACCCCAGCATGGGCAAGAGCCACCCCAGCATGGACAAGAACCACCCCAGCATGGGCAAGAACCACCCCAGCATGGGCAAGAACCACCCCAGCATGGGCAAGAGCCACCCCAGCATGGGCAAGAGCCACCCCAGCATGGGCAAGAGCCACCCCAGCATGGACAAGAACCACCTCAGCATGGGCAAGAGCCACCCCAGCATGGACAAGAACCACCCCAGCATGGGCAAGAACCACCCCAGCATGGGCAAGAGCCACCCCAGCATGGGCAAGAGCCACCCCAGCATGGACAAGAACCACCCCAGCATGGGCAAGAGCTACCCCAGCATGGACAAGAACCACCCCAGCATGGGCAAGAGCCACCCAAGCATGGGCAAGAACCACCCAAGCATGGGCAAGAACCACCCCAGCAGGGGCAAGAACCACCCCAGCATGGGCAAGAACCACCCCAGCAGGGGTAAGAACCACCCCAGCATGGGCAAGAACCACCCCAGCAGGGGCAAGAACCACCCCAGCATGGGCAAGAACCACCCCAGCATGGGCAAGAACCACCCTAGCATGGGCAAGAACCACCCCAGCATGGGCAAGAACCACCCCAGCATGGGCAAGAACCACCCCAGCAGGGCAGAACCACCCCAGCCCAGGGGCAAGAACCACCCAGCATGGGCAAGAACCACCCCAGCATGGGCAAGAACACCCCAGCAGGGGCAAGAACCACCCCAGCAGGGGCAAGAACCACCCAAGCATGGGCAAGAACCACCCCAGCATGGGCAAGAACCACCCCAGCAGGGGCAAGAACCACCCCAGCAGGGGCAAGAACCACCCCAGCATGGGCAAGAACCACCCCAGCATGGGCAAGAACCACCCCAGCATGGGCTAGAACCACCCCGGCACTAGATGGGTGCCGGTCGGCCGAGCGGACAGCACGCTGGGCTTGTGATCCTGTGGTCCTGGGTTCGATCCCAGGCGCCGGCGAGAAACAATGGGCAGAGTTTCTTTCACCCTATGTCCCTGTTACCTAGCAGTAAAATAGGTACCTGGGTGTTAGTCAGCTGTCACGGGCTGCTTCCTGGGGGTGGAGGCCTGGTCGAGGACCGGGCCGCGGGGACACTTAAAAGCCCCGAAATCATCTCAAGATAACCTCAAGATAACCCCAGCATGGGCAAGAGCCACCCCAGCATGGGCTAGAACCACCCCAGCATGGGCAAGAACCACCCCAGCATGGGCTAGAACCACCCCAGCATGGGCAAGAGCCACCCCAGCATGGGCTAGAACCACCCCAGCATGGGCAAGAGCCACCCCAGCATGGGCTAGAACCACCCCAGCATGGGCCCCCCAGCATGGGCAAGAACCACCCCAGCATGGGCAAGAGCCACCCCAGCATGGGCTAGAACCACCCCAGCATGGGCAAGAGCCACCCCAGCATGGGCTAGAACCACCCCAGCATGGGCAAGACAGCACCTGGCTGTATTGTGGGTGGTCTCCCGAGCCCTGCAGGTCCCGGGTGCTGTTGACCGGCCGTCACACACAAGACTCACTACCACGGCGACTCGTCAAGATTTTCCTGAAAGTTAGCAACGGCACAACTGATGGGTCAGCGCGCTCTCCTGAGTGAGTCAGTCACTCACTCTGTTCAGTGAGTCACTCATTCACTCTAATGAGTGAGTCACTCACACAGAATTTTGAGACATTACGAATCTCTTTATCTGGTGTAAGTCATTCCTTCAGGCGGAAACACATCACATGGATGCCCAAGAATCTAATTAATCCTTAAAACCCATTCAAAGCGAATCCGTAGAAGCGTAATCTCAGATAAATCCATTTAAACACAGCCAGTCAAACTTAAGTGAATCTATTCCAACTTAAACGAATCCGGTCGCTGTCTGGACGAGTTTTTCGCCCATACGGCGCGAGCGATGGTCCTTAACAGGGAGATTCCATGCATAGCCGAACGACTAAGCGGGCGGCGCCGGGCTGTGGCACCGTTTAAGCGCGTTCTTACGACCACATAAACCAGACTCTTCACTCCTTGGCGCTCCGCTGTCCTGAGGTTTACAGCAATATGAAGGTATTGAGCAAGGCGAGAGAAACACTTAGCTTTATACAGGAGTTTTCTCCCTAACACTCTCTCTCTCCAGGGAGCCGGTGGCTGAGCGGACTGAACACTGGACGCGTCATCCTGTGGTCCCGGGTTCGATCCCGGGCGCCGGCGAGAAACAATGGCCAGAGGTTCTTTCACCCTGATTCCCCTGTTACCTAGCAGTAAATGGGTACCTGGGAGTTAGTGAGCTGTCATGGGCTGCTTCCTGGGGGTGGAGGCCTGGTCGATGACCGGGCCGCGGGGACATAAGCCCCGAAATCATATCAAGATAACACACACACCTGTGTGTGCCTGGGAGCGCCTGACGGCTGAGTGGACAGCGCTCGGGATTTGTAGTTCTAGGGTCCAGGGATCGATCCCGGCGAAGGCAGAAACAAATGGGCAGAATTTCTTTCACCCTGATTTTCCTTGTTCACCTGGCAGCAAAAACACACACACACACACACACACACACACACACACACACACACACACACACACACACACACACACACCATATTTCAAGGGACCCACAAGAATAAGAGGGAATGATGAACCAGCTTGACTCGACCTGATACTCACTTTCAATGATTCAGACATGAGGGATGTCCAATTTGAAGCCCCCGTGGGAATGAGTGACCAGAGATGATTTCAGGGCTCAGGTCCTCGACCAGGTCTCCAAAGCTTACCGACATTTGAGTATCTGGTGGAGGTAGCGATAACCTATCCAAGAATTGGATCAGAAAAGGAAAGGATGGTTTACCGAAGAGGTAACTATGATGAGATGAGTAACTTCCTGATGGGAATACCATGAGAAGCAAAATTTAGTGAAAAGACTGTACAGGATATGATGGATTATGTCACTCAGAAGTGCCAGGAAGATGCAAAATAGTTTATCCCAGCCCAAAAGAAGACAAATGAAAAGCAACAGAAGAATTCATGGTTCAATCAGGAATGCAAGGTAGCGAAGCAACTGAGTATAACAACATGGAGAAACAACAGAAATAACAGAACACCAGAGAGCAGGGAGAGGTACCAGAGGGCCAGGAATGAGTACTTCAAAGTAAGGAGGGAAGCAGAGAGACAGTATGAAAATGACATCGCGAGTAAAGCCAAGACCCAACCAAAGCTGCTCCACAGCCACATCAGGAGGGAAACAGATGTGCAGGTACAAGTGATGAAACTGAGAAAAGGAGAAGACAGATGCCCAGAAAATGGGAAGGTGTGTGTGAAGAACTCAACAAGAGACTCCAGGAGGTCTTCATAATAGAGCTAGGAGAAGTCCCTGTACTGAGAGAGGAGGCGGTAAACCAAGCAGTCTTGAAGGAATATGAGCTTATCAGTGATAACGACAAAAGAAATCTATTGGAGCTGAATGTGACAAAGGCTGTTGGGCCTGACACTCTCACAATGGACACCAAAAGAGTGTACAGAAGCACTAAGTGTGCCACTCTCTATGGTGTGTAACAGGTCACTGGAAACAAGAGACTTACCGGACAGCTGGAAGGCAAATAATGTAGATGAACTACAGGCAAGTTTCCGTAACTTGTATACCATGCAAGGTATACATACATTCTACATATACCATGTAGAACATTTGGAGAGAAGGAGTTTTGTGACACCACCAGCATGGGTTCAGAGATGGTTAATCGTGCTTCACGGGGAATAATAGAATTCTGTGACCAGGCGACACAAATTAGGCAGGAAAGAGAAGGGTTTGGCAGACTGTATTTTCTTAGACTATTAGAAAGCCTTTGACACAGTACCCATAAGGGGCTGTTACAAAAGTTGGAGAAACAGACAGGAATTAATGGTAAGGAGCTCCAGTGGATAAGGGTAAGGAGCTCCAGTGGATCTCAGCAACAGGAAACAGTGAGTAACTGTGAGGGGGAGATATCAGAGTGGCGAGAACTGTCACCCACTGTCACCACTGGAGTCCCACAGGGCTCTGTACTTGGACCCATCGTGTTTCTGATATATGTAAACGATTTTCCAGTGGGTATAGACTCATTCCTCTCAATGTTTGCTGATGATGCAAAAATTATGAGAAGAATCCAGCAAACTGGAGGAATGGTCTAGAAAATGGCTACTAAAGTTTACCTAAGGTAAGTGTAAAGTAATGAAATTAGGGGAAGGGAGCAGAAGGCTGAACACAAGGTACCATCTGGGAGGTGAAATCCTTCAAGAATCAAATAGAGAGAAAGATCTGGGGTGGTTAATATCACACCGAACCTGTCCCCACATCGAAACCACAGAAGCCCACATCAAAAAGATTGCACCAGCGGCATATACAAGGCTGGCCAACATAAGAACTGTCTTCAGAATCTTGTGTAAGGAATCATTCAGAACCTTGTATTCCTCATATGTCAGACCAATACTGGAGTATGCAGCTTCAGCCTGGAGTTCATATCTAGTCAAACACAAAACGAAATAGAAAATGGTTCAGAGATATGCCACCAGGCTAGTCCCCAATCTGAGGGGTATGAACTACGAGGAAAGATTACTGGAACAGAACCTCACGACACTGGAAGACAGAAGAGTTAGAGGAGACATGAACACAACCTATAACAATCTCAGAGGCACTGACAGGGTAGATAAAGATAAACTATTTAGCACGGGTGGTATGTGAACAAGGGGATACAGGTGGAAACTTAATAACCAAATGAGCAACAGTGACGTTAGAAGGAACTTTTTTGTGTGTCAGAGTAGTTAACAGATGGAATGCATTAGTCAGTGATGTGGTGGAGGCTGACTCCATACACAGTTTTAAATGTAGATATGATAGAGCCCAGTAGGCTCAGGAATCTGTACACCAGTTGATTGACAGTTGAGAGGTGGGACTAAAGGCCGAAGCTCAACCCCCTGCAAGCACAACTAGGTGAGTACACACACATTACTGTATACTTGGTAAGTTCCAAATAGGAAGAAATCGACCACTGAAAATAATCATTCAGAGTATGCACTAATGAGGTATTTACTGGCTGGAAAGTTTAAACTGAAGAACTGAGGGTCTTACTATGTCGTGTACATTACCCAAGACATGTCTCAGGAAGATCGAGAGAAAGCAAAGAAAATAAAAGAAGCAAAACTAGAAAATGCCTGAAGGAGACCAGAAATCACCACAAACCTGGCAGATAATAATAAAAGCAGTGCACTGGAATGTCAGGCATTAGCGAGCCCAATATGACATAATAATGGGGCAAACCGGCCTACAGGGATGCCCATTCACAACAGCAGACAGTACCGACTAAACCAACAAATATTCCCAGTATGAGAATGTAGTGAAAAGAAACTATAGGGATAGTGACATTATCCACCCTCAGAATTGGCCAAGGAACCAGCTGCCCGTCCTCCTAAGCTTTCCCAGTATCAAGAAACTGCCATACTAATGTCCCTATGCTAACCTACCAGAGGATCCAAAACAGAAAACAGGACAGGATGTCAATTGAGTGAGACGCTACCATTTTCTAGTACGACGATTTTTGGCTTTAGGTAGAGTGTAAGTCAAAATGTAGCGCTCTAGGAGGAGGATGGGTTGGAAATAGAACGAATCCACCCTGAGAGAATAAAGGGCAGTCCAGAAGAAATGAGAAGTATTAAGGTCATGTACACAAATGCAGATGGAATTACAAATAAAGGGTGGAGTTACAGGAAAGCATGATGGAAGAGCAAACAGCATATTATTGCAATAACAATAATTGCTTTTTGCTGTAATAATATTATATATGCTGTAATATTGTAATATGCTAACAATAATACAATAACAGAAACGAAACTGATGAGTGTTATAGGAAATACAATCTTCCAACAAGGATTTCATGTAATAAAGAAAGTGTGAGGTGGGGAGGAGGTGGTGTAGCTCTCCTGATACAACGACACTGAAGCTCTCCTGATACAACTACACTGGAGCTCTCCTGATACAACGACACTGAAGCTCTCCTGAAACAACTACACAGGAGCTCTCCTGATACGACGACACTGGAGCTCCCCTGATACGACACTGGAGCTCTCCTGATACAACTACACTGAAGCTCTCCTGATACAACTACACTGGAGCTCTCCTGATACAACTACACTGAAGCTCTCCTGATACAACTACACTGAAGCTCTCCTGATACAACTACACTGGAGCTCTCCTGATACGACACTGGAGCTCTCCTGATACAACGACACTGGAGCTCTCCTGATACAACGACACTGAAGCTCTCCTGATACAACGACACTGGAAGCTCTCCTGATACAACGACACTGGAGCTCTCCTGATACAACGACACTGGAGCTCTCCTGATACAACGACACTGGAGCTCTCCTGATACAACGACACTGGAGCTCTCCTGATACAACGACACTGAAGCTCTCCTGATACAACGACACTGAAGCTCTCCTGATACAACGACACTGAAGCTCTCCTGATACAACGACACTGGAGCTCTCCTGATACAACGACACTGAAGCTCTCCTGATACAACGACACTGAAGCTCTCCTGATACAACGACACTGGAGCTCTCCTGATACAACGACACTGAAGCTCTCCTGATACAACGACACTGAAGCTCTCCTGATACAACTACACAGGAGCTCTCCTGATACAACTACACAGGAGCTCTCCTGATACGACACTGAAGCTCTCCTGATACAACTACACTGAAGCTCTCCTGATACAACTACACTGGAGCTCTCCTGATACAACTACACTGAAGCTCTCCTGATACAACGACACTGGAGCTCTCCTGATACAACTACACTGGAGCTTTCCTGATACAACTACACTGGAGCTCTCCTGATACAACTACACTGGAGCTCTCCTGATACAACTACACAGGAGCTCTCCTGATACAACGACACTGGAGCTCTCCTGATACAACGACACTGGAGCTCTCCTGATACAACGACACTGGAGCTCTCCTGATACAACTACACTGGAGCTCTCCTGATACAACGACACTGAAGCTTTCCTGATTCAACTACACTGGAGCTCTCCTGATACAACGACACTGAAGCTCTCCTGATACAACTACACAGGAGCTCTCCTGATACAACGACACTGGAGCTCTCCTGATACAACGACACTGGAGCTCTCCTGATACAACGACACTGGAGCTCTCCTGATACAACGACACTGAAGCTCTCCTGATACAACGACACTGAAGCTCTCCTGATACAACTACACAGGAGCTCTCCTGATACAACTACACAGGAGCTCTCCTGATACGACACTGAAGCTCTCCTGATACAACTACACTGAAGCTCTCCTGATACAACTACACTGGAGCTCTCCTGATACAACTACACTGAAGCTCTCCTGATACAACGACACTGGAGCTCTCCTGATACAACTACACTGGAGCTTTCCTGATACAACTACACTGGAGCTCTCCTGATACAACTACACTGGAGCTCTCCTGATACAACGACACTGAAGCTCTCCTGATACAACTACACTGGAGCTCTCCTGATACAACTACACAGGAGCTCTCCTGATACAACGACACTGGAGCTCTCCTGATACAACTACACTGGAGCTCTCCTGATACAACGACACTGGAGCTCTCCTGATACAACGACACTGGAGCTCTCCTGATACAACTACACTGGAGCTCTCCTGATACAACGACACTGGAGCTCTCCTGATACAACGACACTGAAGCTCTCCTCATACAACTACACTGAAGCTCTCCTGATACAACTACACTGGAGCTCTCCTGATACAACTACACTGGAGCTCTCCTGATACAACTACACTGGAGCTCTCCTGATACAACTACACTGGAGCTCTCCTGATACAACTACACTGGAGCTCTCCTGATACAACTACACTGGAGCTCTCCTGATACAACGACACTGGAGCTCTCCTGATACAACTACACTGGAGCTCTCCTGATACAACTACACTGGAGCTCTCCTGATACAACTACACTGGAGCTCTCCTGATACAACTACACTGGAGCTCTCCTGATACAACGACACTGGAGCTCTCCTGATACAACGACACTGGAGCTCTCCTGATACAACGACACTGGAGCTCTCCTGATACAACGACACTGGAGCTCTCCTGATACAACGACACTGGAGCTCTCCTGATACAACTACTCTGGAGCTCTCCTGATACGATACTGGAGCTCTCCTGATACAACTACACTGGAGCTTTCCTGATACAACTACACTGGAGCTCTCCTGATACAACTACACTGGAGCTCTCCTGATACAACGACACTGGAGCTCTCCTGATACAACTACACTGGAGCTCTCCTGATACAACTACACTGGAGCTCTCCTGATACAACTACACTGGAGCTCTCCTGATACAACTACACTGGAGCTCTCCTGATACAACGACACTGGAGCTCTCCTGATACAACTACACTGGAGCTCTCCTGATACAACGACACTGGAGCTCTCCTGATACAACTACACTGGAGCTCTCCTGATACAACTACACTGGAGCTCTCCTGATACAACGACACTGGAGCTCTCCTGATACAACGACACTGGAGCTCTCCTGATACAACGACACTGGAGCTCTCCTGATACAACGACACTGGAGCTCTCCTGATACAACGACACTGGAGCTCTCCTGATACAACTACACTGGAGCTCTCCTGATACAACTACTCTGGAGCTCTCCTGATACAACGATACTGGAGCTCTCCTGATACAACTACACTGGAGCTTTCCTGATACAACTACACTGGAGCTCTCCTGATACAACGACACTGGAGCTCTCCTGATACAACGACACTGAAGCTTTGAGGAAGAGAAAGTGTCAGAGGAATCTAGTCAGCAGGAGTGCGTACTGGGAATACCAACATTGGGGGACATGAAGATAGTGGCAGCGGTGATTTACAATCCCACACTAAACAACATAAGACTGAGAAGAATATAACAAAATGTAATGAGTCTTGCCTGCAGGCTATACAAGATCAGCCACGGTGTCAAGGGATGCAAGAGCCAGGATGCTAATACTTGGGAATTTCAATCACAGAGGAGTAGACTGGGTAAGTGAGCACCCCCACGAGGGTGACGAGACATGGAGAGTAAAACTGGTCGACACAGCGGATAAACACTTCCTAAAACAACTTATTACAAAACCAACAGGAGTAAGGGGAGACGACCCACCAGCATCAATAGACTTTGTGTTTGCCCAAAATGAGGCAGATGTGGAGAAGATAGAGCATGAGATGCCCCGAGGGGCAAGTGACCACTATATTGTCGTGCTGCAGTACACAGTGCAGCTAAAGGAAGTGGACAGACCAAGGAACACACTGAGGAAGGTGAGAGACTACAGACACGGAGACTACAGGAAGGTGAGAGATTTCCTGAGTGAAGTCCAGTGGAAGAGGGAACTGGAAGGGAAGACGACACATGCGATGATTGACGTTATTGCTCAGTAATGGGCAGAAGCAACGGAACTGTTCATCCCACTCAAGAAGGTGGTGGACGAGAGAGGCAAAGTAAACCCTGGTTTAATAGATAGTGCAGAGAACAAAGGAGAGGAACAAAAAAAGCGTGGAAAAAGTACAGAGAGCTGGCAACAGGAAAACAGAGAAGCACTAGAGACAGAAATGATTACACCAGAGTCAGGAGGAAAGCTGAGGCAGTTTGAAAATTACATTAGCAGCAAAAACTAAGGACCAACAAAACCTTTATGGCCATATAAGGAGGAAAAACAACATTCAGAGTCTATATGATAAGGCTAAAGAAGCAAGGTTGACGTCTTACGGAAAATGACAGGGAGGTGTGTGAGGAACTGAATGACAGAGATTCCAGGAGGTCTTTACAATGGATCCAATATGGAGACCAGAGATGATTGACGAAAGGCCAGAGGAAACACTGGATAACATAGCGTTCACAGTGGAAGAGGTTAAAAAACACCTGAAGGAATTAGATATAGCAAAATCAATTGGATATAGCAAAATCAATTGGGCCATACTTAATATCACCATAGCTACTGAAGGAGGCTGCAGAGTTACTATGTCACCCACTAGCTGAGGTTTTTAATAAAACACGTGAAACAGAAATTCTTCCAGAATTATTTAAAAAGGCAAAAGTAGTCTCAATATTCATGAAATGGAACAGACAGGAGGCACTAAATTACAGACTAGTGTCACTGACAAGTACTCCTTGCAAGGTGCTAGAGAGTAATCAGGTCGAGAATAGTGGAGCATCTGGAGAGGCTGAGCATCGTAACAGAACAACAGCAGGGATTTAGAAAGGTAAAGTCATATCTGACAAACTTGACCGAGTTCGACGACAAGGTTACTAGAATACGACAGGAAAAAAGAAGGTTTGGTAGACTGCATTTTCCTAGACTGTCAAAAGACACACTGTTCCTCACGAAAGGTTCATGATGATAAGTGTACATGATGGAGAAGCAAGTTGGGATAATTTGGAAATCACTAAACTGGGTAAGGGAATACCTGAAGGACAGAAGAGAGAGAGAGAGAGAGACAGAGGCGAGGTCTCTAGCTAGAGGAATGTACAAGTGGGGTCCCCCAAGGATCGGTCCTGGGACCTCTTCTGTTCTAATATATGTTAATGATCTATCTCCCTGAGGGAGTGAGCTCGTACATGTCAATGTTTGCGAACGATGCCAAAATAATGAGGAATATAAAGACAGAGGAGGACTGCAGAACGTTAAAGAATGACCTTAACAAACTCCAGGAGGTTTACAAACAAATGGTTGCTGGAGTTCAATCCTAATATGTGTTAGGTAATGAAGATGGGGAAGGGAGAAAGAAGACCAGAAGGTGTCTACACCATTAATGAAAGGCAACTGCAAGAATCAGAGAGAGAGAGAAAGAGAATTGGGATTGGACATAATTCCATCACTAACACCAGAGGTAAAGTAAACCTGTCCTCTTAAAAATAACGTCGCTTTTGGCCGTTTACCCGTATGGCTGAATATGGACGTAATTTGAACATGAAAAAAATGAAAATAAATTTTGGATTTTTTTTTTCAACAACAGTAAGTTAAGGGTCCTCTGATAGGTTAGGTGGGCAGGAAATTCTCATAACGTTTCAAAACGTTATGAAAAACGTTAATGGAAAGAATCCTTTTCTAAGCTTGCCGAGTAAGCCGGACGACTCAAACAGAAAACGGAACAGAACGTCACTTTTGTGAGTCGATTTCATTTCAAATTACGTCCAAATTTGGCCATAGTGCGCATACGAGCCAAAAGTGACGTTATTTTTAAGAGGACGGGTTGCACAGGCAGAGTGCCATTAGCAGCATATGGGACGCTGGCGAACATTAGAACATCGTTTTAAAACCTAAATCAGGACGTGTTCAAAGTAATCTACACAGCTTGTGTTAGACAAGTACTGGAGTGTGCAGCACCTGCCTGGAACCCAAAACTTATAAAACAAATCTGAAATCGAAATGGTGCAGAGGTTTGCAGCTAGATTAATGCCAGAACTTTGAGTGTTAACTTATAAGGATAAGCTGAAGGAACTGGATCTCACAACCATGGAGGATAGAAGAAATAGAAGAGATATGATAACAACATACAAGATACTGAGGAGAATAAACAAGGTGGATAAGGACAACCTCTTAAGTTGACAGAAAATAGAACAAGAAAGCAGGAATCACAAATGAGTCAAAGGAATGTAAGGAAATACTCGTACCCTGTACGGTTGGTCGACAAGTGGAATGAACTGAGAAGAAGAAGTTGTGGAAGCCACCTCCACCCACAACCTTAAGGAAAAGTTCGACAAAGATACTGAGTGTTTGAAAAGCTTTAATGCAACAGGTCCAACAAGGCTGGCTGGCTGGGCACCCGGAGTTAGACCTCACTGACCATGTAATGTATCAATTATACAATGTATGTATGAGATGTAACTATATAACCTGAGCTTGTAAAAGCACCTTCATCACCTTCAGTGATTAAGTGCTTAATTGAACACTAGTTTCTTTATCAGCTATCTCACCCTGTCAGAGTAAATGAGACAAATTTATGTGAATGTATGTGTGTGTGTATATGTATGTATATGTGTGTGTTTATGTATATGTATGGGTATAAAGTATATATGGAAGCTGATCAGAATTACATTTCACCTTTGTGAATGTACATTAATGACACTATGTAAAAGACACATCAAACACTTTATGTAGGGCATACGTAAATCAGTGTATCTATGTATTTACGTATGTAGGTTAGCTTAGCATTTTAAAAGCACCGAATCACCTTCTGTGGTTGAGCGTTCAATAAACCCTTGAACTATATGTTTAACACTTCTCTAACCCTGTCCATGGAGGACAGAAGAAAATGTATATATGCTGGTTAGCATTGTAAATGTGTGGCCACGTCTGTGGTAGAAAAAAAAAAACTCACCACCCTCACCATCATCACCATCATCACCCTCACCATCACCACCCTCACCATCACCACCCTCACCATCACCACCCTCACCTCACCATCACCACCCTCACCATCACCACCCTCACCATCACCACCCTCACCATCACCACCCTCACCATCACCACCCTCACCCTCACCACCCTCACCACCCTCACCCTCACCATCACCACCACTACCCTCACCATCTCCACCATCACCACCCTCACCATCACCACCCTCACCCTCACCACCCTCACCATCACCACCCTCACCATCACCACCACTACCATCACCACCCTCACCATCTCCACCATCACCATCATCACCATCACCACCCTCACCCTCACCACCCTCACCACCATCACCACCATCACCACCCTCACCATCACCACCCTCACCATCACCACCATCACCACCCTCACCATCACCATCACCACCCTCACCATCATCACCACCCTCACCATCACCACCATCACCATCAACACCCTCACCACCACCACCCTCACCACCCTCACCATCACCGCCCTCACCATCACCGCCCTCACCATCACCACCATCACCATCACCGCCCTCACCATCACCGCCCTCACCATCACCACCACCCTCACCATCACCATCCTCACCATCACCATCCTCACCATCACCATCACCACCTCACCATCACCATCACCACCATCACCATCACCATCCTCACCATCACCATCACCACCATCACCATCACCATCCTCACCATCAGGCACAATGATCACGTGGTACAGTGTTGCCACGCCGGGGGCCACCGCCACAAATCACAGCCAGTGTTGCCACACCAGCAGCGGTCCTCTGAGTACATTACTGGGGGGGGGGGAGGGGGGGGAGGGGGGACGATGTCCAACGAGTCCTTGGATGTGTGGGGGGGAGAGGGGGGCTCTCAAGGTCTCAAACGATGGAGGGGGGTGATGGTGGGGTTGAGGTGAGGGAAGGGGGGGGGGGGAAGTTGGATTGGGAGACACGATGGAGGTGGGGGGGGGGGGAAAGAGAACGTGGAATTGGTCAGGTTAAAGAAGGGGGGAGGGGGTGATGAGGTGAATGGGGGAGGGGTGATGGAGGGGAAGCAGGGGGGGGGTGTTGATGTAAAAGTTGAGGAATAAGGTATAACTAAGCAGAAGAAAGTGGGTTGAAATTCGACAAGAATAACAAATATTGACTTCGAACCCCACGTGACTTCGAACCCCACGTGACTTCGAACCCCACGTGACTTCGAACCCCACGTGACTTCGAACCCCACGTGACTTCGAACCCCACGTTACAGGAAGCAAATAATATATTAAATTCTACAAGAGAAGAGAATGCCGTCTACCTCAAACAAACACACACACACACAAAGGTGCGTTTCAACTCCTCATAACAATTTCGTGTCTATATACCCAGACGGTCGACGGAGCCGTCTGAACGGTCTTCGTGAACACAACGTAATCGCCAAGTGTTCGTAATCACTAACACCAGAGGCACACTTAGACAGGGTGCCGCCAGCAGCATGTGAGACGCTGGCCATCATTAGAACGTCTTTGACAAACCTAAGCCAGGACCTACAAGGTCATCCACACAGGTTGTGTTAGACCAATATGCAGCACCGGCCTGGCAACCGTGCCTTGAGACGCAAGAGTTGTAACCAGTACTTCATTTTGCAATAAGATTAGTGCCAGAGCTAAGAGGACTAAGCCATGAGGACAGATGAAGGAAAATTAGACATCACAAGTCTGGAGGAGTGAAGAAACAGACATGATCACAATATACAAGGTACTGAGGGAAATTGACAAAGTGGACAATGACAGCTTCCTGAGAGTGACAGGAAGGAGGACAAGAAGACACTGGTGGAAGCTGGAGACACAAATGAGCCGAAGACTGTCTGGAAATACACGCTCCCTGTGCGGCGGTCGACAACTGCAACCCTGGAAACACAAACCTAATCTGTCTCTATTTTCCGCTTGTTACAACTTGTAATAAAGTTGCTACATCTTGGCTTAACGTGTTTATGACGCATTAGAACGTTGTTACAACTTGCTATATTGGTTGTTATAACTGGTTAAGTGTTAAAACTTGTTCGAACGTTGTACCAACGTCGTTGTTTTGGTATGTATTTGGCGGGGCACTGAAAGAAGACGTTGTGGAAGCCACCTCCACCCACAAGTTTAAGGCCAGATTTGACAGAGAATTTGAACGACAGAATAGTTAGGTTGTTACGCAACAGGTACAACACGGCCGGTAGGCTGGGCACCAGGAGCTACACCTCACGCCCCCGTTGACACTGATAGGCAAGCACTGATAGGTATAAGTAAATCACATTTCATACAGAATCGATCAATACGTTACAAATGCGACGCATTAGTGACAATAAAAACACCGCAACACTGACGTTTGCTCTGCATCGGATTCGACAAAGATGTGGGATGTGTTTCTTAGGGTCCTCACGAAACAGCTTAGGCAGGTTGACCAGACCACGAACTATAGTCCTGGCCAGAAACCGGACAGCGGGGATATTGATCCCTGGAAACCCCTCACAGTAACCTCAATGTAGGCTTCAAGGGAATACCTATAAGACTGGATTCTAACACCCATATTGACAACCGCCCTCACATGGGGTCAGGAGTCATATTATAACCTCACTCACCTCACCTCTACGCCACACCTCACACCTCACCCTCACCCTCACCCTCCTCACCCCTCACCCCTCACACCTCACCCCTCACACCTCACCCCTCACACCTCACACCTCACCCCAGCGTCCAGATCACACCACAGACGTGGCCTCACATAATATTCCACCACAGGAGTAAAACGGGTTTTAAACTACACTGACTCCTGAGGTGTGGCTCCCAGATGACGCTCTTTGTTGGGAATGTCTTCCCCGCACAGTACTTGAGCCCCGGTAGTTCAGACACAGTACTAGAGCCCCGGTAGTTCAGACACAGTACTAGAGCCCCGGTAGTTCAGACACAGTACTAGAGCCCCGGTAGTTCAGACACAGTACTAGAGCCCCGGTAGTTCAGACACAGTACTAGAGCCCCGGTAGTTCAGACACAGTACTAGAGCCCCGGTAGTTCAGACACAGTACTAGAGCCCCGGTAGTTCAGACACAGTACTAGAGCCCCGGTAGTTCAGACACAGTACTAGAGCCCCGGTAGTTCAGACACAGTACTAGAGCCCCGGTAGTTCAGACACAGTACTAGAGCCCCGGTAGTTCAGACACAGTACTAGAGCCCCGGTAGTTCAGACACAGTACTAGAGCCCCGGTTTACAACCAGCACCAAAAAATATATAATATTATGAAATGCAAATTTTAAGTAAAATTTCTTTATAAACTGAACAAATAACCAAACATATCTTGGCACAAGTAAAAAAAAAAGTCAATCAAATACTCGTGAAGATCGTGAAGATTAGCTGCGAATATTAAAATCTCAAGACGAACATCTTTATTGACTTAGGAACGCCTTAATAAGTCAATATTGGACTATACAAGTTATAAGCCTGGCGGCCCATTGTTTAGGTGACATGCTTGAAATTATGTGAAGAATTGACTCAACTCACCCAGGATGAGTAAGGCTTCACGAATGGGTAACGAGCTTCGTTTACCGTGGGTTCCCAGACCCATACTCAGGCTAAGCTTGTCCAAGCTAACTTACTGTTCATCTACAACGGTAACTTACTGTTGATCTACAACAGTAACTTACTGTTGATCTACAACAGTAACTTACTGTTGATCTACAACAGTAACTTACTGTTGATCTACAACAGTAACTTACTGTTGATCTACAACAGTAACTTACTGTTGACCTACAACGGTAACTTACTGTTGATCTACAACAGTAACTTACTGTTGACCTAAAACAGTAACTTACTGTTGACCTAAAACAGTAACTTACTGTTGATCTACAACAGTAACTTACTGTTGACCTACAACAGTAACTTACTGTTGATCTACAACAGTAACTTACTGTTGATCTACAACAGTAACTTACTGTTGATCTACAACAGTAACTTACTGTTCATCTACAACAGTAACTTACTGTTGATCTACAACAGTAACTTACTGTTGACCTAAAACAGTAACTTACTGTTGATCTACAACAGTAACTTACTGTTGATCTAAAACAGTAACTTACTGTTGATCTAAGACATTAACTGACACAAATATGAATTATTTGTATAATGCGTTGCATTACATTGTATAATATATTGTAATACATTATATACTGGAATTATATGTATAGTTAGCTCGAGGTTAGTTGGGTTAGTTTAGTGTCTTCAGGCAATTGCTTGTGTTTACTGAACTGTAAATAGTTCAAATAATAAATATTGTAATATTTAATGTATATTAAAATATACATTAAAATGTATACAATTTGGGTCCAAGCTTCAAGCGTAAGGAGAAATTAAGCTTTTTATACACAAAATTATCATATAAATTGTTGTAAACAAAAAAATGTTTTTTGTTCATATAGTAGACTAAAATTTACGACTGCATCTGGTGGGTGTGTCGTAGCCTGGGCGGGTCGTAACCTGGGCGGGTCGTAGCTTGGGCAGGTCGTAGCTTGGGCAGGTCGTAGCTTGGGCGGGTCGTAGCTTGGGCAGGTCGTAGCTTGGGCGGGTCGTAGCTTGGGCAGGTCGTAGCTTGGGCGGGTCGTAGCCTGGGCGGGTCGTAGCTTGGGCAGGTCGTAGCTTGGGCGGGTCGTAGCTTGGGCAGGTCGTAGCTTGGGCGGGTCGTAGCCTGGGCGGGTCGTAGCTTGGGCGGGTCGTAGCTTGGGCGGGTCGTAGCTTGGGCGGGTCGTAGCTTGGGCGGGTCGTAGCCTGGGAGGGTCGTAGCCTGGGCGGGTCGAAGCCTGGGCGGGTCGTAGCCTGGGCGGGTCGTAACCTGGGCGGGTCGTAGCCTGGGCGGGTCGTAGCCTGGGCGGGTCGTAGCCTGGGCGGGTCGTAGCCTGGGCGGGTCGTAGCCTGGGCGGGTCGTAGCCTGGGCGGGTCGTAGCCTGACCACTGCTGAGGGCTTCAGAATATCAACAAAAGATGGTAATAATCACATGTTAACACAAATGTTAACCGACTCAAGAGTTCCAAGATAATTAACACTATAGTTAGTTTACTGTATTGTAATTACAACGGAAGCGATTGTGCTCCACCAGGTGGGGAAGCGTGAGGAGCAGCAGGAACAGCAACAGAAGCAGCAGGAACAGCAGGAACAGCAGCAGGAACAGCAACAGGAGCAGCAGGAACAGCAGCAGGAACAGCAACAGGCGCAGTAAGAACAACAGCAGGAACCGCAGTGGGAACAGCAACAGGAACAGCAGCAGCAGCAGGAACAGCAGCAGCAACAGGAACAGCAGCAGCAACAGGAACACAGACAACAAGGAGAGCGTCTGGTCTAAAATCTCAGGGAGACGCCTGAAGACCTCTCGTTAATCTCAGCCTTGGTCCAAGCCCTCACCCCCCCCCCCTGCCCTTTCCCACCCCCTCGCCCCCTCCCCTCCCCCTCCCATCCCCGTCCTATCTCTCCACCCTATCCCTCCCACGCCCTATCCCCCCGCCCTTTATAACAAAATACGGACATATGTCGCCAGTGTATACAAATAATTTCTGCGCAAATATTAGAAACGATTGGGCACTAAACACAATAATTCAACAACTCGCGAGTGTTTACATGTTGGTGGTGTTGCACACTTAAATACCTGGTTAATATCGTGGTAAGGTTGAGGTAGTAGAGGCCTCCGTGTCACCCGTCACCCGCCATAATATGGAAGTCTCCCGCCAACGAGCCATTAATTCCCATCATCGTCACATTCTAACAAGCACAAAGGAAGCAAATTCATCACCAAAATGCCTTAATGAGCCGTAATGACCCGAACGGCAGGGGGCAGGAGGGGCGAGAATAAGGTGCGTGGGTGTGGAGGAGGGAGGTGGCCCGGTGTGGCCCAGACGGGCGGCCCGCGCTGGTTGGTCCGCGGGGCGCACAGACGCGGCATCTGGCGCACGTGCGCTCCGCACTCCACTCCACAAGGCTCTATCTCCCACTGGCGGAACTCATTACCACCAGTAACCTATACCACAGCTGTATGGGTCGTTTGGTGGCACTGGGTCATGCCACGCAGGTCGTGCCCAGTGTGGCATGCCCGGGGACATGTGCCCGGGTACGGGGAGGCTCCTCCTGCAGAGATTTTGTTGAGGGTTGGGGTACTGTGGTGCCCTTGGCAGCCGGTACATGCTCCCTTCTTGCCCCGACCCAATGAAAGGAGGTGAGGTAGGTAAAAATAACAGAGCTCACTCACCTTCAGGTTGCTATAGCTTGGGTAGCCCCGCCAGCCACCACCAGGCCACCCCTCAACCCCTCAACCCCTCAACCCTCTCTACCTTCACCAAATCTCAAAAATCTGAAGCAGGGTTGTACTCTTAGACCAGGAAATATGTCAGGGCTGTCAACTTTCTCCCCAAGCCTTGGGGACCTCTGACGCCGATAGTGGGGATGCGAACCATTGACCAGACTGTCCGTGTGTGTCCACACTTACACACACGACCTTCACACTCACAACTCTCCTGGAGTAACCTCTTGAGCAGAGTGTGTAACCTCACCCACACTGCCACTGGTGCTCTCACAACACAACTCACAAGTGTGTTTTGGCCCACACTGCTTTTGTTGCCTCTTGACTATCCCTTCCCCTCACACACACACACACACACACACACACACACACACACACACACACACACACACACACACACACGCATGACGTCATCACTTGCCCGTCGCTTGACACCTGGCGACCTACACTACAAGACACCTTGACCGCTGATATGTAAGGTACAGAGTGGCAGCCAGTCATGTGGGCGACACACTAATACAAGTGTTACCACTTCAAGCACCAGGCAATAGTAGGACGCTCTCTCTCTCTCTCTCTCTCTCTCTCTCTCTGTGTTAGGAATTTCCAGACGCAAATCTACCAAAAGAAAATGCATTTTTCGTGTCAATGTCTGGATGATAAAACTCTATGGACTCGGCCTTGAACATTTCATCTCATACAGACATTCTCTCATATATAAAAATGCATACATACATACAAACATAAATGCATACATACATATATCCTGTACCAACAAAGGCACGGGTCGGCTTCGTTCATAATCGGCTGACTGAATGTTACCACTAGACCGTAAACTGAGTCCTTGCTTCACCTGCGTCCTTGCTTCACCTGCGTCCTTGCTTCACCTGCGTCCATGCTTCACCTGCGTCCATGCTTCACTTGCGTCCATGCTTCACTTGCGTCCTTGCTTCACCTGCGTCCATGCTTCACCTGCGTCCTTGCTTCATCTGCGTCTTTGCTTCACCTGCGTCCTTGCTTCACCTGCGTCCTTGCTTCACCTGCGTCCTTGCTTCGCCTGCGTCCTTGCTTCACCTGCGTCCTTGCTTCACCTACGTCCATGCTTCACCTACGTCCATGCTTCACCTACGTCCATGCTTCATCTGCGTCCATGCTTCACTTGCGTCCATGCTTCACTTGCGTCCTTGCTTCACCTGCGTCCATGCTTCACCTGCGTCCATGCTTCATCTGCGTCTTTGCTTCACCTGCGTCCATGCTTCATCTGCGTCTTTGCTTCACCTGCGTCCTTGCTTCACCTGCGTCCCAATTGACTAAGACGCTAACTGTTAGTAAACTAGCCGATCAGGTATGTTACCAAAGAATGGAGAGATTATCTCCTGGATACTGGGTAATATTATCTCCTGATATTAGTGAAAGATTATCTCCTGATATCTCCAGCACAGGAAGGAAAAACAATCCAGATGACCGTGAAAATCACGCCATAAGTGTTCGCGCCGCGATTAAACAACAGCAGTGTTTTGATGGCGCTAATAACCTGTTGGCACTCAGGCAGTGCCAGAGGTACCAGAGGTGCCAAGGTATGGGGCTTATTCAGAGGTTTCCGAAGTTCCTGGATAGTTGTGTCACTGGTGGTCGAGGTCTTGGCTGTGTTGTGAGTGGTCAAGATCTTGCCTCAGTGAATCATGGGTAATCAAGGATTATGCTTAGTCAAGACTTACATAATTAGCAGTTAGCGTAATTGGCAATTAGCTTCAAGCACTAATTAATGCAAAGCAAGCATATATTTTGTCGAATGCCTGGATAATGTGATTTTTTTTCCCTCTTTTTTTTTACATAAGGTTGATTCATTTTTTTCTTGTGAGCGTTGAGTAAGTGGCACTGAGACCCCGGATAATTACCGAGAACACCTGGAATCATAGAGAATAATTCCGTTTCTCTTAGTTCAGGCCTGATAGTGTCTAATTGGTTCTCGTTTTCTTTTTCCTGGTGATCACGATTTAGGCTGACTGGGTGAAGCAGAATAAACGAATAATTCGGTGATGTAGTGTGGGAGATCATGCCGCAGTTCCTGCTCACAGAGTGTGCACCTGGAGTGCTCAGGATTGGGAGATCCGTCACCTGTAGCCACCTGCCACAGGTAACGGTAACCCAACCTGATCCTGGCAACCACTGTGTCGCACAGTCTGGTCGACGTTTTGTGCTGCCCATAGATGTAGGTTTCAAATCTGAGCAAATCTTAGCTTTCTATACTGGTGCTTTCAGGTAGGAGGGAGTCAGTAATTTCTTTCCTATCAGACCTGAGTGTTTGGACCAATATAGTCTTGACAGCAGAGATGGGGATACCTAGATCTACTTCAACTTCATCTTTGTTGCACGTTAATTTGGCTGCAATGTCTGTCTCATTATGATGGGTTATATTTATGTGTGAAGGTATCCATACAAAGGAGATTCAAGACCCTTTGCTCTGTGCATCAATTAGGTCATTTATAATTGGTAGTATGAGGTTCTTGCTGTCGATCTTCCAGGAGAAGTTTTCAATTGCTTGAAGAGGAGACTTTGAGTCACAAAATATTATTCCTCCAATGTTTTTTAATTTAACGAACCGAGTCTGCTCTGCCCCCTAGTAAAGCCTACGGACACAGACTGCCCTGAATAGGTTACCAAATCACTGTCGATCGTTTAACACAAAACGTCGTTAGAAGTCTGGGTATTTCCTGTCGAGGTCCCTTAAGGCTAAACAGGTATTGGTGGTAACCCATCCTGTTACCGGCGTGACTCAACGGTGCTTAACCTGACTCAAAAGTGAAGCACACATCATCCCCAGCGAAGCTGTATGTCTTGTATAATTACTAAACCGCTTCACGGATGCAGAGACCACCTGTTATAATCAGTCACGTACCTGTGACGTAACAGTGACGTCACTAACAATGATGTAACAATGACGTAACTAGCAATGATGTAATTAACAGAACAGTAAATACATCAGTGACGTACCAAACTGTGACCAAATTAATAACTAACATTGACGTGACTAATCATAACGTAACACTAACAGTGAAGTAACTAACCAATGTAACTATAACACTGAGGTAACCATAACACTGAGGTATCTAAAATAATGACAATTATAACATGCTCTAACTAATTACACATAGAAATCACAATAGCTTGATGCATCAATGAAAAAATCCACATGGGGCTGTGATGAGGATTCGAACCCTCATCACGCCCTTGTGGATTTGTTCATTTGATGCATCAGGCTATTGTGATTTCTGTGTGTAATGAAGTAAGGGTGAAGAGGGAGAACAGCTTGTGGAGAGAGCTCGGGTGCACGAGGGAATTGTGTAAAAACCCTGGTTTGTGTCTCGGAGAGGCTGCAGGATCCGTGTGAGAGCAGTAGCAATCAAGGTTGCAATTCTTTGACCGTGTCGTAGCTCAGTCGATTAAGGCAGCGTCTGGGATCCTCTCGGACGTAGGTTCGAACCCTCATCACGGCCCTTGTGGATTTGTTCATGACGTAACTAACAGTGACGTAACTATAATAAACGTAACAGTGACGTAACTAACATTTACGTAAATAACAGTGACGTAACTAACAGTGACATAACTATAACAGTGATTTAGCTATAACAGTGATGCAGTGATCAGTGGCCAGACACAGCAATTAGACGCGTTCACTGTAAGATAACTGTAATGAGACAATACAAGCATTGTATTCTAACACGTGAACAAAACAAATTAAGAGTGCGACACGAGGTGCCAACACTGCCCCTTCATACAGCCTCCTCACCGGCTGATCTCACCCCCCCTGGTCACCCCCCCCACCCACTGGTCAACACCCCCGGACAACACCCCCGGACAACACCCCCGGACAACACCCCCGGACAACACCCCCGGACAACACCCCCGGACAACACCCCCGGACAACACCCCCGGACAACACCCACCGGACAACACCCACCGGACAACACCCCTGGACAACACCCCCGGACAACACCCCCGGACAACACCCCCGGACAACACCCCCGGACAACACCCCCGGACAACACCCCCGGACAACACCCCCGGACAACACCCCCGGACAACACCCCCGGACAACACCCACCGGTCAACACCCACCGGTCAACACCCACCGGTCAACACCCACCGGTCAACACCCACCGGTCAACACCCACCGGTCAACACCCACCGGTCAACACCCACCGGTCAACACCCACCGGTCAACACCCACCGGTCAACACCCACCGGTCAACACCTCTGGACAACACCCACTGGTCCACTGCCTTATCACCACCATTGAGAAGTATTCAGTAAAAATATCTTTGTTACAAATGTGCACAAAATGCCACATGAAAGTAGATTACCAGCAGAGTTTTCAGTGTGTGTTCAGCAGCCACACACAGTAAATGTGCCAACATGACAAATAATGCAAGGAAAATTGGTCCCAGAGACCACTGTATTGGTTCTGCAAAAATGGATAATATTACTTTCTTGAAGATGATCACAATTCTGGAAAAAACTCCAGCCGAGCACAGAGAATCACTTCTAAATGCCTACTCAGAAATCTCAAGTGTTTTCAAATAAATTGTCCAGGACACCCAGGTAGAATCAGACCCAGAGCCAGACCCAAGCATGGTCTCGGAGCCGGAACTGAGCGTGGTCTGGGCGCCAGGGGTAGGGTGCTGTATCAGAGCCAGAGCCGGATGCGATATTGGCGCCAGGGTCTGGTAAAGAGAAACAAACAAAACAAGGACCCAAAACCTGCCGATATTATAAATGTGGTGTCTGTAAACATGGGAAATCGGGAAGAACAAATGGAATATGTAAATATGATCATCCCCGAAAGTGCAGAAACCTTTTTAGTACAGGTAAATGTACCAAAAGCTGTGAATTCTTTCACCCAGAACTTTGCAAGAACTCCATAAACAAGAAAATCTTTCAACACAGAATGTCCAGCATTTCATATAAGAGGTACCGGGCGAATAAAACCAACAGACCACCACGATGTAAACAGCCACAACTCTATTTATCAGGATGATTTCTTTAACAAAAGGAAGAGCAGAAAAACGGCTAAAAATGTCGAGACTCTATCACCAACTCGGTCAAATGCTAAAGAGGACACACAGTGGCCTCCTTACCAGAGCCTCAGATATTAACACCAAGTAAGGCATCCAGCACGTCTACTAACACGAGAACATCCTTTTTATTTGCCAACATCTAGGGTATAAAAACACGCAGATCTAACAAGGTCACTTTATAGCTGGCCTCCTTCATGAGGCAAATGCAGTGTTTGCAGCCCTAACGGAAACTCACACCAAGGACTATTATGATGGTGAAATATGGATCTCAGAGTACAATCTTTTCAGATGTGACAGGAAACACCGGCTACAGGGTGGGG
Source organism: Procambarus clarkii (assembly GCF_040958095.1). Taxonomy (NCBI): domain Eukaryota; kingdom Metazoa; phylum Arthropoda; class Malacostraca; order Decapoda; family Cambaridae; genus Procambarus; species Procambarus clarkii. The sequence continues at coordinate 5,338,325 of NC_091171.1, forward strand.
TCAGCCTCTACATCAAAGACACACTCATCTGTACTGAGCTGCTAAACACCTCAAATGATATGGTGGAAATGCTGATAATCAAAATAGAGATTCTAAATGTAGTTGGTGTTCTTGAAGTCACCGGAGGCAAATCCTCAGCAGTATAAAGACCAACTAATGAAAATAGAACACTGCTTGGAAAACCTCACAAATCCAGGCCCAAACATCATCCTGCTTGGGGACTTTAACCTACGGCACCTGAAATGGAAGACCCCCAAGCTAAGACAGTTATATCAGAGAGAAGACCAGGAAGTAGCCTAAATGAACAGGCACATGCAAATGACCTGTTATAGATGTGCGACAGGTTTGCCTTAAACCAGCAAATAATAGAACCAACTAGAAAAGAGAACACGCTGGATCTCATTTTCACTAATAATGATGAATTGATCAGGAACATGATGATAACAAATACCTGTTACTCGGATCATAACTTAATTGAAGTTCTGACAAGCATGGGAAGTAGACCTACACAACCAGTCCCGAGTCCCAGGAGAATTTAGCAAATTTAATTTCAACAACAGATAAACTGGGAGCAAATAAACCAAGAACTCACAGAAATAAGCTGGAAAGAACAGCTAGAAAATGCATATATGAACCAGTGCCTGGAAAAAAATAAACTCAGTAGAAATATGCTCAAACCGCAAATATGCACCCTTACGAAAAAAAAAGAAGAGATGCAGATTGGAATGGGAACGTCGTTCCCTCTGTAAGTCAAGAAAACGAATCACGGAACATGAGAGTCGCACCCTATCTCAAGAACGGCGAAGAAAGCTAGGTAGAGAAATAGAAACCATTGAATTAAAGCTACAAGAACCATATACAATTTAGGAGAGTCAAATAGAGCAAACGGCCATTAGTGAAAGATGGAGAAATCTGAAATATTTTTTCTCCTATGCAAAATCAAGATAAAAAACTACATCTAGTATCAGGCCGCTGCGAAAGGCAGAAGGAACTTTCACTGATGACAACAAAGAAATGAGCGAAATACTGAGGAATCAGTACGACTCTGTTTTCAGGAGTTACTAAACACACTGAAGATTGATAATCCAAATGAATTTGTCATGGATGTGATACCAACATCATATCATATATCAGATGTCACTATCCCAATTGAAGAAGCCATTGACAGTATGCCTATGCACTCACCATCAGGCAATGATTCTTGGAACTCTATATTCATCAATAACTGTAAAAAAAACACTATCGCAGGCCCTTCACATTCTTTGGGGACAGAGCCTAGATACTGGTGTTATCTCTGACATACTAAAAACAGCAGAGATAGCACCACTCCATAAAGGAGGAAATAAGGCAGAGGCAAAAACTTACAAATACATGGAATCACAGCATCTCCATAACCCCGGACAACATTGTTTCAGAACAGGGCGCTCTTGCCTGTCACAGTTGCTGGACCACTATAACATGGCATTAGATGCCATGGAAGTTAAACAGAACGCTGATGTAATTTACACAGATTTCGCAAAAGCCTTCGACAAATGTGACCATGGTGTTATTGCACATAAAATGCGATCAAAAGGAGTCACCGGAAAAATAGGCAGATGGATCTACAATTTCTTCAATAACAGAACCCAATTTGTAATAGTTCAAAAAAATATAATCCGGTCCATCATCCGTGACGAGCTCAGTCCCCCAGGGTACTGTGCTTGCTCCAGTACTTTTTCTCATCCTCATATCGTTCGTAAACAAGGACACAAACTATAGTACTGTATCATCCTTTGCAGATAACAATAGGATTTTTGTGAGTACAAACAGGTGAGCACACACACAGTACTTTGACAAAGCACAGGACAAAGCTTGAAAACGTTCAGAGGTATGACACTAGGCGAGTGCCAGAACTGAGAAGCAATAGCCACGAGGACAGGTTGGCTGAAATGCACTTTACGACATAAGAAGACAGAAGAGTAAGGGGGAGACATGATCACTACCTACAAAATTCTCAGAGCAATTGACAGGGTAGATAATGATAAATTGTTTAACACAGGGGATAGACGCACAAGGGGATACAGGTGGAAACTGAGTACCCAAATGAGCCACAGGGACGTAAGAAAGAACTTTTCAGTGTCAGAGTAGTTAACAGATGGAATGCATTAGGCAGTGATGTGGTGGAGGCTGACTCTATACACAGTTTCAAATGTAGATATGATAGAGCCCAGTAGGCTCAGGAACCTGTACACCAGTTGATTGACAGTTGAGAGGCGGGACCAAAGAGCTTAAGCTCAACCCCCGCAAGCACAACTGGTGAGTATACACTAAAAATCCATGAAGAACCAAGAAATGCAAAACCAATTCAAGACCAAAGTTAAGGAGTGAAAAAGAAGTAATAATAATATAGAAGATGCTATACCGATGTTGATACTCTTCAAGACGCTAGTGCTCTCTAGAGTGGAGTACTGCTGCACAATGACAGCCCCTTTCTTAACTGGAGAAATTGCTGACCTGGAGAGCGTGCAGAGAGCCTCTACTGCTAGAATCCACTCAGTAAAACATCTAAACTATTGGAACCGACTAAGGAGCATAAATCTGTATTCTCTTGAGCGCAGGCGGGAGAGATATATAATAATTTACATGTCGAAAACTGTAAAGGGGCTGGTCCCAAACCTGCACACAGAAATAACATCACATGAGACCAGGAGGCATGGCAGGATGTGCAGAATACCCCCGTTGAAGAGCAAAGATGCAACAGGTACTCTGAGAGAGAACTATCAACATCAGAGGCCCGAAACTGTTCAACACCCTTCCACTACACATAAGGGACATAACTGGCCGACCCCTCACAGTGTTCAAGAGAGAACTATCAACATCAGAGGCCCGAGACTGTTCAACACGCTTCCACTGCACATAAGGGGCATAACTGGCCGACCCCTCACAGTGTTCAAGAGAGAACTATCAACATCAGAGGCCCGAGACTGTTCAACACGCTTCCACTGCACATGAGGGGACATAACTGGCCGACCCCTCACAGTGTTCAAGAGAGAACTGGATAAACACCTCCAAAGGATACCTGATCAACCAGGCTGCGATTCATACGTCAGGCTGCGAGCAGCCACGTCCAACAACCTGGTTGATCAGTCCAGCAACCAGTGGCCGTTGGGCCACTTAACCCCGAAACCATCACAAGGTAACCATAAGGTGTTGCAACTATAACAGTGACGCAACTAAGTTATTGACATGAATCAAAATAAAATGTATTCATAAAAATTAAATTACCGAGATAATCACTTCAAAACAACTACATAATTAGTACTATTATCCACTCCCTATTTAAGGTAGGGTTAGAATAAGGTTGGGTTAGGATAAGGTTGGGTTAGGATAAGGTTGGGTTAGGATAAGGTTGGGTTAGGATAAGGTTGGGTTAGGATAAGGTTGGGTTAGGATAAGGTTGGGTTAGGATAAGGTTGGGTTAGAATAAGGTTGGGTTAGGATAAGGTTGGGTTAGGATAAGGCTGGGTTAGAATAAGGTTGGGTTAGGATAAGGTTGGGTTAGGATAAGGCTGGGTTAGAATAAGGTTGGGTTAGAATAAGGTTGGGTTAGGATAAGGTTGGGCTAGGATAAGGTTGGGTTAGAATAAGGTTGGGTTAGGATAAGGTTGGGTTAGGATAAGGTTGGGTTAGGATAAGGTTGGGTTAGGATAAGGATGGGTTAGGATAAGGTTGGGTTAGGATAAGGTTGGGTTAGAATAAGGTTGGGTTAGGATAAGGTTGGGTTAGGATAAGGTTGGGTTAGGATAAGGTTGGGTTAGGATAAGGTTGGGTTAGGATAAGGTTGGGTTAGGATTAGCTTGGGTTAGGATAAGGTTGGGTTAGGATAAGGTTGGGTTAGGATTAGCTTGGGTTAGGATTAGCTTGGGTTAGGATTAGCTTGGGTTAGGATTAGGTTGGGTTAAGATAAGGTTGGGTTAGGATAAGGTTGGGTTAGGATAAGGTTGGGTTAGGATAAGGTTGGGTTAGGATAAGGTTGGGTTAGGATTAGGTTGGGTTAGGATTAGGTTGGGTTAGGATAAGGTTGGGTTAGGATTAGCTTGGGTTAGGATTAGCTTGGGTTAGGATTAGCTTGGGTTAGGATAAGGTTGGGTTAGGATAAGGTTGGGTTAGGATAAGGTTGGGTTAGGATAAGGTTGGGTTAGTATAAGGTTGGGTTAGGATAAGGTTGGGTTAGGATAAGGTTGGGTTAGGATAAGGTTGGGTTAGGATAAGGTTGGGTTAGGATAAGGTTGGGTTAGGATAAGGTTGGGTTAGGTTAAGGTTGGGTTAGGATAAGGTTGGGTTAGGATACGGTTGGGTTAGGATAAGGTTGGGTTAGGATAAGGTTGGGTTAGGCAAAAGTTGGGTGAGGTTAAGGTTGGGTTAGGATAAGGTTGGGTTAGGTTAAGGTTGGGTTAGGATAAGGTTGGGTTAGGTTAGGTTAAAGTTGGGTTAGGTTAAGGTTGGGTTAGGTTAAGGTTGGGTTAGGATATGGTTGGGTTAGGTTAAAGTTGGGTTAGGTTAAGGTTGGGTTAGGATGACGTTGGGTTAGGATAAGGTTGGGTTAGGTTAAAGTTGGGTTAGGATAAGGTTGGGTTAGGATAAGGTTGGGTTAGGATAAGGTTGGGTTAGGATAAGGTTGGGTTAGGATAAGGTTGGGTTAGGCAAAAGTTGGGTGAGGTTAAGGTTGGGTTAGGATATGGTTGAGTTAGGTTAAGGTTGGGTTAGGATAAGGTTGGGTTAGGTTAGGTTAGGTTAAAGTTGGGTTAGGTTAAGGTTGGGTTAGGATGACGTTGGGTTAGGATAAGGTTGGGTTAGGTTAAAGTTGGGTTAGGATAAGGTTGGGTTAGGATGAGGTTGGGTTAGGATAAGGTTTGGTTAGGATAAGGTTGGGTTAGGATAAGGTTGGGTTAGGATAAGGTTTGGTTAGGATAAGGTTGGGTTAGGATAAGGTTGGGTTAGGTTAAGGTTGGGTTAGGATAAGGTTGGGTTAGGTTAGGTTAAAGTTGGGTTAGGTTAAGGTTGGGTTAGGTTAAGGTTGGGTTAGGATGACGTTGGGTTAGGATAAGGTTGGGTTAGGATAAGGTTGGGTTAGGTTAAAGTTGGGTTAGGTTAAGGTTGGGTTAGGATAAGGTTGGGTTAGGTTAAGGTTGAGTTAGGATAAGGTTGGGTTAGGTTAAGGTTGGGTTAGGATAAGGTTGGGTTAGGATAAGGTTGGGTTAGGTTAAGGTTGGGTTAGGATAAGGTTGGGTTAGGATAAGGTTGGGTTAGGTTAAGGTTGGGTTAGGTTAAGGTTGGGTTAGGTTAAGGTTGGGTTAGGTTAAAGTTAGGTTTGGTCATATTAATGCCGTGCATTATTCTCAAAAATTTGAAATATGAATTTCGAAAACTATTTTCGTATTCCCCTACAAATTTATTTAAAGAAATCCAAATTCTTCAGATCGTTTCAAAGAAAACGATTTAAGAATTCACTTTATAATATAAACCAACGATTTTTAATACAATAAAGTTATAACACGAATATTCTCTGTTTAGGCCAACGGTTCACTTGCCAGTTTACAGATAGACTATTATTTGAAGCGTTATATACACTCAGACCTTCACAAATGTCTAGATAACCATCTACGTCTTTAACCAGGGCGGCTGACTGGTTAATATAATTTGTTTACCCCGAGAACGGCTGGAACTCTTACAGTTGTGTAGCTGCCAGACAAATCCTTGCAACACAATTCATGCCATCAATGTTATTTTTGTTTTAGTATATTTACGCACCCACACACACTCGCGCGCGCGCGCACACACACACACACACACACACACACACACACACACACACACACACACACACACACACACACACACACACACACACACACACACGTGGTGTTGGAAAGGTGGAGGCAGACTCCATACACAGAGTCAAGTGTAGATATGATAGAGCCCAGTAGGCTCAGGAACCTATACACCTGTTGATTGTCAGTTGAGAGGCGGGACCAAAGAGCCAGAGCTCAACCCCCGCAAGCACAACTAGGCGAGTATACACTAAAAATCCATGAAGAACCAAGAAACACAAAACCAGTTCAAGACCAAAGTTAAGGAGTGATAAAGAAGCAATAACCCGCTCCTGCTAAAGCAAGAACCCCCAAGAACACAAGGTACTTATGGGGCAGTTAACCTTTGACCTCCACTGGCCGGTGTTCCACTTGACAGGTAATATTCCTTAACAACTGGTGGGGAAGCTACCCGTCACTCACACGCGTGCACGCTCACGAACGCACGCCCCTTCGAAAACGCACGTTCACACGCACACATGAATACACACGCTGGCAAAGATTAGAACGTCGTTTAGAAGACTAAACCAGAACTCCTTCACGACCATCTACACACCGTCGTGGAGGGAGGAAGAAGGGTGGGGGAGGCGGTCCGGGGATTACCACACAATCTCGGGACATCTGAGCATCAAAGAGCCAGAACAAACATAGTCCTGGTCCTAGACAGTGTACAGCCACGCAGTCACAGTATCATAGTGAATTCTTAGAATGCTAGAAAAGAAGAGATACAGATGAAGGAGTGTTGAGAGCACAGTGCCACCAGCGTGGGAACACCAGTCGACCACGTGGGAAGGACAACACTGTGTTGCGGTCGACCGAACCCCCATATATACTCACCTAAATTTGTGCTCGGCAGGGGTGGTGGCGGTGAGTACCCTCTCTTAGGTCAGCAATAAGGTGTACACAGTGATTTTAAATATTAATTTAGATTATAACAGTCTGTAAAAGCAGAGTAAAGAGGTCCATATCATACAAGGTTCCCTGTGGCTCGGAGAAGTAGGAAGTTGACACCTTGGTGAGACTGACCCTTCTATCACCCTCCTCCCTCTAAACACACACACACCAGCTACTCCTGGGAGGTAGTTGTTGACAACAAATGGGACAAGGACCCTAGTGGCCATCAATACCCCCCCCCCCGTCTCCACCCCCCCCATTTTCCAACCCCCTTCACACTCTCCAGAACACCCCTCCACCTCCCTCCCTCCCCCCCCCCTCTCTCTCTCTCCCTACCTCCCCCCCCTCTCTCTCTCTCTCCCTCCCTCCATCTCTCCTCTCCCTCTCTCATCCATCATACAGAAACACACACACACAAGCAACAATCACCTGTTGATTGACGGTTGAGAGGCGGGACCAAAGAGCCAGAGCTCAACCCCCGCAAGCACAATTAGGCGAGTACAATTAGGTGAGTACACTAGCACACACACACACACACACACACCCGGTCGGGTTGTGGGAGGGGAGCCAGTCGGCCGAGCGGACAGCACGCTGGACTTGTGATCCTGTGGTTCTGGGTTCGATCCCAGGCGCCGGCGAGAAACAATGGGCAGAGTTTCTATCACCCTATGCCCCTGTTACCTAGCAGTAAAATATTGTTAGTGTGGTGTTAGTGTTAGTCAGCTGTCACGGGCTGCTTCCTGGGGGTGGAGGCCTGGTCGAGGACCGGGCCGCGGGGACACTAAAGCCCCGAAATCATCTCAAGATAACCTCAAGATAACCCATAAACTCTCGGGCCTCGTAGCCTGGTGGATAGCGCGCAGGACTCGTAATTCTGCGGCGCGGGTTCGATTCCCGCACCAGGCAGAAACATAAGAACAAAGGTAACTGCAGAAGGCCTATTGGCCCATACGAGGCAGCTCCTATTTATAACCACCCAATCCCACTCATATACTTGTCCAACCCACGCTTGAAACAATCGAGGGACCCCACATCCACCACGTTACGCGGCAATTGGTTCCACAAATCAACAACCCAAATAGGCAAACAAATAGGCAAAGTTTCTTTCATCCTGAATGCCCCTATTACCTAGCAGTATATAGGTACCTGGGAGTTTGTCAGCTGTCACGGACTGCTTCCTGGGGTGTGTGTGTGGTGTGGAAAAAAATGTAGTTAGTAAACAGTCGATTGCCAGTTGAGAGAGATGTTCGCGGGCCGAAAGAGCAAAGCTCAACCCCCGCAAACACAACTAGGTGAACACACACCCACCCACAAGCACACACCCACCCACAAGCACACACTTTCACACACACACACACACACACACACACACACACACACACACACACACACACACACACACACACACAGCCTATTAGACCTGATTTTCACCCAGAACGTAGAAGACACCGAGAATTTGGAGCATGAAATACCATTAGGAGCCAGTGACCACTGTGTCCTAGTCTTTGACTACCCGATGGAACTTAAAATTGTGACCATGGGACAAGAGGTCTGGGAAAGGAGAGTTGACTACAGGAAAGGGGACTACAGGAGGATAAGGGACTATCTGGGAGAAGTGCAGTGAGAGGAAGAAATTAGAGGAAAATCAGTCCAAGATATGATGGACCTGGTCATACGGCAATGTCAGGAGGCCCGAAGAGAGATTTATACCAACAGTAAAGGAAAAAAGTAAGAGGGAATATAATAACCCATGGTTTAATAGACAGTGTCAGGAAGCACAAATAGCCAGCAGGCAGGAGTGGAGGAAGTACAGAAGACAAAGGACAGAGGACAACAGGATCAGATGGAACACAGCTAGGAAAGATTACATTAACATAAGAAGAGCATCGGAAAGAAATTATGAGAACGATATTGCGATCAAAGCGAAAAAGCAACCCAAGTTACTACACAGTCATATAAGAAGCACAATGTCGGTGAACGACCAAGTGACAAGACTGAGGAAGACAGAGGGGGCATGTACAGAAAGTGTCAAGGAAATCTGCGAGGCACTAAATGCAAGTTTCCATGGAGTGTTCACAACCGAGCCTGAGCAGCTCCCATTGTTGGAAGAGATTACCCTAGATGAAAGACTATCAGATATAGAGGTGACAGCAGAGGAAGTAATGAAACAGTTGACAACACTGGATGCAACTAAAGCGGTTGGACCAGACAAAGTATCATCGTGGATACTAAAAGAGGCAGCGCAGGCCCTCAGCGTGCCTCTGGCAAGGATCTTTAATAAATCACTTATGTCGGGAGAATTGCCCAATTGCTGGAAGAGGGCAAATGTTGTACCGATTTTCAAGAAAGGTGATAGGGAGGAGGCACTTAACTATAGACCTGTATCACTGACAAGCAGCCTCTGTAAAATACTTGAAAGAATAATTAGGCTCCGACTGGTTACACACCTGGAGAACATTAGGTTTGTGAACAAACATCAACATGGGTTCTGGAAAGGGGAATCTTGCCTAACAAACCCTTTTGGAATTCTATGATAAAGTAACTTATTATTCTATGATAATAATAAGACAGGACAGAGATGGTTGGCAGTCTGCATATTTCTGGAATGCCAAAAAAACTTTGATACAGTACCGCACATGAGACTGGTGTTCAAACTCGAGAGGCAGGCGGGGGTGGGGGGAAAGGCCCCAGCATGGGTGAGGAACTACCTATCAGGAAGGAGCCAGAGAGTAACGGTAAGGGGCGAGAAGTCGGACTGGCGAACAGTAACGAGTGGAGTACCTCAAGGATCGGTGCTGGGACCAATCCTCTTTCTAATATACGTTAACATGTTTACAGGAGTAGAATCCTACATATAGATGTTCGCGGATCACACAAAGTTAATGAGAAGAGTTGTGACAGATGAGGATCGTAGGATCCTCCAAGAGGACTTGAACAGGTTGCAGAGATGGTCAGAGAAATGGCTACTGGAGTTCAACACGAGCAAATGTAAAGTTATGGAAATGGGATTAGGTGATAGGAGACCAAAGGAACAGTACACAATGAAGGGGAACTGCCTACCTGTGACGACGCGTGAAAGAGACCTGGGCGTGGACGTAATACCTAATCTAACTCCTGAGGCACCTATAAATAGGATAACGACAGCAGCGTACTCTACACTGGCAAAAGTTAGAACATCATTCAGAAACCTAAGTAAGGAGGCATTTAGGGCGCTTTACACTGCCTACGTGAGGCCAGTCTTAGAGTATGCCGCCTCATCATGGAGTCCCCACCTAAAAAAACACATAATGAAACTGGAGAAGGTTCAGAAGTTTGCAACGAGACTCGTCCCAACGTTACGAGGGATGGGGTATGAAGAGCGCCTGAAGGAACTGAGCCTTAGTAAACTAGAAAAAAGAAGGGAGAGGGGGGATATGATAGGAACGTATAAAATACTCAGGGGGATTGACAGTGTGGACATAGACGAAATGTTCACACGGAATAGGTTCTGAACGAGGGGACATGGGTGGAAGCTGGAAACTCAGATGAGTCACAGAGATCTTAGACAGTTTTCTTTTAGCGTGAGAGTAGTGGAAAATTGGAATGCACTTAAGGAACAGGTTGTGGAAGCAAATTCTATTCATAATTTTAAAACTAGGTATGATAGGGAAATACGACAGGGGTCATTACTGTAAACAACCGATGGCCCGAAAGGCAGAACCAAGAGTCAATACTCGATCCTGCAGGCACAAATAGGTAAGTATAAATAGGTGAGTACACACACGCACACCCATTCAACACACACACTCACCCACTACACACAAACGCACACACACAGAGGAGGACTGCTTGAGGCTTCAAGTAGACCTAGACAAACTAAAGGAATGGTCGAACAAATGGTTGTTAGAGTTTAACCCCAGCAAATGTAATGTAATGAAGATAGGTGTAGGAAGCAGGAGGACAGTTACAAGGTATCATTTGGGAGATGAAATTCTTCAGGAGTCAGAGAGAGAAAGACCTGGACCTATCACGCTAGACCTGTCCCCTGAAGCTCATATCAAGAGGATAACATCGGCAGCATGTGCCAGGTTGGCTAACATAAGAACGGCATTTAGACACTTGTGCAAGCAATCATTTAGAACTTTGTATACTACCTGTGTCAGACCAATCATGGAGTATGCAGCTCCCAGCATGGAGTCCATATCTAGTCAAGCATAAGACTAAACTAGAAAAAGTTCAAAGGTTTGCCACCAGACTAGTACCCGAGCTGAGAGGTATGACCTACGAGGAAAGACTACGGGAATTAAACCTCACGTCGCTAGAAGACAGAAGAGTTAGGGGGGGATATGATCACCACGTACAATATTCTCAGAGGTATTGATAGGGTTGATAAAGACAGGCTGTTTAACACAAGAGGCACACGCACTAGGGGACACAGGTGGAAACTGAGTGCCCAAATGAGCCACAGAGATATTAGAAAGAACTGTTTTAGTGTCAGAGTGGTTGACAAATGGAATGCATTAGGAAGTGATGTGGTGGAGGCTGACTCCATACACAGTTTCAAGTGTAGATATGATAGAGCCCAATAGGCTCAGGAACCTGTACACCTGTTGATTGACGGTTGAGAGGCGTGATCAAAGATAAGAGCTCAACCCCGCAAGCACAGCTAGGTGACTACAACTAGGTGAGTAACGTATGCTAGACCAATACTTCAATATGCAGCCGAAGCTCAACCCCCGAAAGCACAACGAAGGTGAGTACCAACACACACGTCCACAACCAGACAAAGGGGCCTGACGGCTGAGTGGACAGCTCTCGGGGTTCGTAGCCCTAGGGTCCGGGGATCGATCCCCGGCCGAGGCGGAAACAAATGGGCAGAGTTTCTTTCGCACTGATGCCCCTGTTACCTAGCAGTGAACAGGTAGATACACAGATGAGGCAGGACCAGAGGACACAGGTGGAGGCTGTGACACAGATGAGGCAGGACCAGAGGACACAGGTGGAGGCTGTGACACAGATGAGGCAGGACCAGAGGACACAGGTGGAGGCTGTGACACAGATGAGGCAGGACCAGAGGACACAGGTGGAGGCTGTGACACAGATGAGGCAGGACCAGAGGACACAGGTGGAGGCTGTGACACAGATGAGGCAGGACCAGAGGACACAGGTGGAGGCTGTGACACAGATGAGGCAGGACCAGAGGACACAGGTGGAGGCTGTGACACAGATGAGGCAGGACCAGAGGACACAGGTGGAGGCTGTGACACAGATGAGGCTGGACCAGAGGACACAGGTGGAGGCTGTGACACAGATGAGGCAGGACCAGAGGACACAGGTGGAGGCTGTGACACAGATGAGGCAGGACCAGAGGACACAGGTGGAGGCTGTGACACAGATGAGGCAGGACCAGAGGACACAGGTGGAGGCTGTGACACAGATGAGGCAGGACCAGAGGACACAGGTGGAGGCTGTGACACAGATGAGGCAGGACCAGAGGACACAGGTGGAGGCTGTGACACAGATGAGGCAGGACCAGAGGACACAGGTGGAGGCTGTGACACAGATGAGGCAGGACCAGAGGACACAGGTGGAGGCTGTGACACAGATGAGGCAGGACCAGAGGACACAGGTGGAGGCTGTGACACAGATGAGTGACAAAAATCTCAATTACGAAGCCCGCGTGACATAGTTGATCTGAATTAAAGAAAACTCTAAATTGAATAATAAGGAATTACAATATAATTAACGGACCTGGAGATAAGTAAAGGCGGGGCTAGGGAGCTATGGCTCAACCCAACAATCAGATCCAAGACATAAAATGCAAATCAGAACAGCAGACGCCGAGCAAGCACTCCGAGCTTTTGTAACAATGACTATACTGGCTGAAAACACCCACCTCATTATTACCTGTGGTAAACTGTGGTATACCCAGGTATACCCCCTCACTACCCATACCCCCCCCCCCCCACGACACCTGCCCAGGGCACGCTAGAGTAATTATCATGAATTAAAACATCGGGGTCAGCCATTATGCGCGTCTGGGCACCACTTGAGTGACGGCTAGTTAAGCTTTCAGAAATTACACCGTGCGATTCTGGGTACGGGTATCGTGGGGGAGGGGGGGGGGGGGTATCGTGCCGGTGACTCCCTCTGGGGAATCGTGGGGTGGTATCGTGCCCGTGACTCGCTCGGGGGTATCGTGGTATTCATTGAAATAAATCTTTATTTACCAGCGAACTATCAAAAAATAATAATCCGGGTTATATCGTTCTGGACCCGATCCGGATTTGATGAAATTGACTTTTTTTGGGGCTATTTAATATGTTTTCAAACGCTAATGATACACAAATAATATATAAACAGAGATTTTGGTAAGGTAAAATGGCAGGGATAAGGGCATGGGAATTTGGGAAGGGACGAGGGATAGGAATGGTGCCCAACCACTTGGATGGTCGGGGATTGAACGCCGCCATGCATGACCGTCTGCCAGGCCGTCGCTATACCATCCAGCCCAAGTGGTTGCTTGATGATCTTAGCGAGTATAATTAAGTATAAATGTATACAAAGTGCTTATACAAACGAATTTGATACGTAATGGAGCCGGCAGGATTAATATTCTGATCACGTGGGCAGGATTGATCAGGATGGCTAATCACCAGTAGACAGATTTGGTCCAGATTTTCGCCACGTCCGGAAAATCTGGGTCCGGATTTTCGGGGTGCTCCTTCTCTCGAGGTTACCTTGAGATGATTTCGGGGCTTAGTGTCCCCGCGGCCCGGTCCTCGACCAGGCCTCCACCCCCAGGAAGCAGCCCGTGACAACTGACTAACACCCAGGTACCTATTTACTGCTAGGTAACAGGGGCATCAGGGTGAAAGAAACTCTGCCCATTGTTTCTCGCCGGCGCCCGGGATCGAACCCGGGACCACAGGATCACGTGTCCAGTGTTCTGTCCGCTCAGCCGCCGGCTCCTAAATCCAGTAAAATCCTGCTCTCAAATCCTGCTCTCGAATCCTGCTCCTGTAAATCCCTACAATTTATTTCCATATTGATCGATAGTTGCACCAAATACACATTTTATCCTTACTCATTGGTGATTGCTCATCAGTATCTAATACGTCGCGATCACTACTCCTCTTTCTCATCACTCTTTTAATGTAGTAAGATCCAGTACCTTCAAGGCACCAAAAATTATGATATTTGGGTTCCATGTTGGAGCTGCATACTAGTCTCACGAAGGTTGTGTTTATTGGCCCAAGGGCCTCCTAAACAAGATTTCTGAAAGCTACTATTTGATGTCTGGCTGTGTTGCGTATGGCGCTGATGTGATCCTGGTCGCTTGTGGCCCTGAGCACAGGTGTTGTGTGCTCCTAACACCTGCAGGTGTCCCGTCCAGGCACCCGTCCAGGCACCCGTCCAGGTACCCGTCCAGGCACCCGTCCAGGTACCCGTCCAGGCACCCGTCCAGGCACCCGTCCAGGTACCCGTCCAGGTACCCGTCCAGGCACCCGTCCAGGTACCCGTCCAGGCACCCGTCCAGGCACCCGTCCAAGCACCCGTCCAGGTACCCGTCCAGGCACCCGTCCAGGTACCCGTAAAGGTACCCGTCCAGGCACCCGTCCAGGCACCCGTCCAGGCACCCGTCCAGGTACCCGTCCAGGCACCCGTCCAGGCACCCGTCCAGGCACCCGTCCAAGTACCCGTCCAGGTACCCGTCCAGGTACCCGTCCAGGTACCCGTCCAGGTACCCGTCCAGGCACCCGTCCAGGCACCCGTCCAGGCACCCGTCCAGGCACCCGTCCAGGTACCCGTCCAAGTACCCGTCCAGGTACCCGTCCAGGTACCTGTCCAGGCACCCGTCCAGGCACCCGTCCAGGCACCCGTCCAGGTACCCGTCCAGGTACCCGTCCAGGTACCCGTAAAGGTACCCGTCCAGGTACCCGTCCAGGCACCCGTCCAAGTACCCGTCCAGGTACCCGTCCAAGTACCCGTCCAGGTACCCGTAAAGGTACCCGTCCAGGCACCCGTCCAGGCACCCGTCCAGGCACCCGTCCAGGTACCCGTCCAGGTACCCGTCCAGGTACCCGTCCAGGTACCCGTCCAGGTACCCGTCCAGGCACCCGTCCAGGCACCCGTCCAGGCACCCGTCCAAGCACCCGTCCAGGTACCCGTCCAGGCACCCGTCCAGGTACCCGTAAAGGTACCCGTCCAGGCACCCGTCCAAGCACCCGTCCAGGCACCCGTCCAGGTACCCGTCCAGGCACCCGTCCAGGCACCCGTCCAGGCACCCGTCCAAGTACCCGTCCAGGTACCCGTCCAAGTACCCGTCCAGGTACCTGTCCAGGCACCCGTCCAGGCACCCGTCCAGGCACCCGTCCAGGCACCCGTCCAGGTACCCGTCCAGGTACCCGTAAAGGCACCCGTCCAGGCACCCGTCCAGGCACCCGTCCAGGTACCCGTCCAGGTACCCGTCCAGGTACCCGTCCAGGCACCCGTCCAGGCACCCGTCCAGGCACCCGTCCAGGCACCCGTCCAGGTACCCGTCCAGGTACCCGTCCAGGCACCCGTCCAGGTACCCGTAAAGGTACCCGTCCAGGCACCCGTCCAGGCACCCGTCCAGGTACCCGTCCAGGCACCCGTCCAGGCACCCGTCCAGGCACCCGTCCAAGTACCCGTCCAGGTACCCGTCCAGGTACCCGTCCAGGTACCTGTCCAGGCACCCGTCCAGGCACCCGTCCAGGCACCCGTCCAGGCACCCGTCCAGGCACCCGTCCAAGTACCCGTCCAGGTACCCGTCCAGGCACCCGTCCAGGCACCCGTCCAGGCACCCGTCCATCAGTCACCAGAGCGATAAATACTGACCCTAGCCACCTGGTGCCTATCCTAGCCAGCTGGTGCCTATCCTAGCCACCTGGTGCCTCTCCTAGCCACCTGGTGCCTATCCTAGCCACCTGGTGCCTATCCTAGCCACCTGGTGCCTATCCTAGCCACCTGGTGCCTATCCTAGCCACCTGGTGCCTATCCTAGCCACCTGGTGCCTATCCTAGCCACCTAGTGCCAATCCTAGCCACCTAGTGCCAATCCTAGCCACCTGGTGCCTATCCTAGCCACCTAGTGCCTATCCTAGCCACCTGGTGCCAATCCTAGCCATCTGGTGCCTATCCTAGCCACCTAGTGCCAATCCTAGCCACCTGGTGCCTATCCTAGCCACCTGGTGCCTATCCTAGCTACCTAGTGCCAATCCTAGCCACCTGGTGCCTATCCTAGCCACCTGGTGCCTATCCTAGCCACCTGGTGCCTATCCTAGCCACCTGGTGTCAATCCTAGCCACCTGGTGCCTATCCTAGCCACCTGGTGCCTATCCTAGCCACCTGGTGCCTATCCTAGACACCTGGTGCCTATCCTAGCCACCTAGTGCCATTCCTAGCCACCTGGTGCCTATCCTAGCCACCTAGTACCAATCCTCGCCACCTAGTACCAATCCTAGCCACCTAGTGTCAATCCTAGCCAATCAGAACAGCGAACAATGTAAACAACACAGGGAATAAGAAAGGGGAGAAGTCAAATGTTTCAGCCAAGTTAAACATTTCCCCCCACGCACCCCCCCCCCTCTCCCCCACCATACCCACGTACCCTCATACCCACCATCTGGCCCCAGGTTGGCCCGGACCCTGAACACTGATGCCAGCCGACAATCACTGCCTTAATAGGCAGGGCAACGACCAATTATTGTCCTGGCAATTTGAGGCTGTATCCTGCCCACCTGCCACAGTCACTAATAATGTGCTGATACCTGATGCACGTCCCGCTCCGTGCCCTCTGATACAGCCCCGGGCACCGACTTCAAGTAGCACTGCACGGTAGTTGGCCAGGCAGGAGCACCAGGAGCACCACCACAGCTGCTGTGTGCAGTAGCCTGAAACACCGCAGCTGAGATATACAGTAGCCTGGAACACCGCAGCTGAGATATACAGTAGTCTGGGACATCGAAATTGGTGCGTACAGTAGCCTGAACACTGCAGCTGGTACATGCAGTAGCCTGAACACTGCAGCTGGTACATACAGTAGCCTGAACACTGCAGCTGGTACATGCAGTAGCCTGAACACTGCAGCTGGTACATACAGTAGCCTGAACACTGCAGCTGGTACATGCAGTAGCCTGAACACTGCAGCTGGTACATACAGTAGCCTGAACACTGCAGCTGGTACATGCAGTAGCCTGAACACTGCAGCTGGTACATGCAGTAGCCTGAACACTGCAGCTGGTACATGCAGTAGCCTGAACACTGCAGCTGGTACATGCAGTAGCCTGAACACTGCAGCTGGTACATGCAGCTGCCTCTGGTACATACAATAGTCACTGTCGGAAAAATCAACACTATTTACTAACTTTCATTTTAATAGGCAGATAATATTGTTGTTGATTTACTACTTACAAATCAACTCAAAGAAAACGAAATAGCAGAGGAATTCCTCGGAAGAAAACGGCGATATCATTGCCGTATGTCACCATTAAATTTATCAGCTCATAATAATATGAATATCAGCTCATAATAATATGAATCACTTTAACTATCAGTCTAGCATTAGAATCAATAAAAAAATATTCTCTATGACTGGATCTAATATAATTACTAACGAATTAAAGTCGACCTCCCATTGTCAATAACAGAACAGTATAGGAACCGGCTGAGAGCCGAGAGGAAGACGCCATCAAATTTTAAAGTAAACAAGTCTCGCTGAAATTCTCTTGAAGCTCCGCAATTTTCCCTCTAGACACAGTGTTATGGGATGTAAGGAGCTCCCATCATCAGCACGGTCTTCGTCAAGATTCAGGGAAGTGTTCGATACCCGTTATATGTAGTCAGTCCTGGCCAGTAATGTTAAGTAGATTAAGGTACCGGTTAGAACGCTTGGAGAGCCACCCAAACAGGGTAATTGTGAATTAAATGATTCGCTCCTCTGTCACCAGAGGGGTTGGACGTCGAGCTTGGGCTGTCAGTGGCTGTTTGACGCTGCATAGTGGTGGTTGCCCATTGGTGTGGAGTGCCTGCTGGCCGGGGCGGTGGCTAGCATATTGGCGGCGGCTGGTGGTGGCAGCATCCGCCGTGTGAATACTGTGCGTTTGGATTTCTCTGCTGCGGTGGATTGGTAGCAAGTGGCGGTTGCACTCCTGGATGGGTTGGGCATGCAGGTTACGGATCTTCTCGGTCTGGAGAAGTTTTCGCCCTTCCGTGTGGCGGCGATGTTTCCCACGTCACCTATATATGTGCAGTTCGTAGAATGTTGGAATGAGCGGACGGTTCTCCTTCCTGGTACCGCTTTATCGATGACGGTTTCTGATCTGTGTGGCCCCCCTGACCTTTGTGACCATTCACGGTGTGCCTCTAAATTTTCCTGAGGTGGAGCTCTCCTAGGTGTTTGCACGCTTTGGTACAGTGCTGCGTCATCGGTACAACGTTTTGAGTGTGCGACGGCTATGGGTCCTCCGTCTGGGTACTTGTACGCTTCAAATGCATATCACGGGCTCCATTCCTTCCAAGGTTTTGTGTTGTTGCGTCTATCTGCAAGTCTTCTATCATGGTCAGGCCCGCACTATCTTTCAGTGTGGTGAGGAGGGCCACAACGCAGTCAGATGTGGTGTTCCTCGCATGGAGACCTCTTCAGTTTTTCGGGAAGGGGATTTTTCCCCCTTGAGTGTCTGGGCTGCCTCCTCAGTGGGTCCTCGTCCTGCGGGTTTGCTTGGTGGTTTACCTGCGGCGGCTGTACCTGCTGTTCCGTCTAAGCCTGTTGTGTCTCCCATGTCGGCTTCCGTGGAGGACCTGGCTGCCACTGCTTCACGTCTTCAGCTTCCAGTGGATGTGGAAGTGCATCCGGTTCCTGGTGCATCCGTGGTGAATGTGGGTGGTGTTGTAGGTGTGGTGCTGGTGCCTCCTGTTGAGGGGGTGTGCTTCTTGCGGCTGGCTATGATGTCTCCCCGGGGTATTGTCCTCAAGGATGGTGGCGTTCCTGATGCCCGTGTTCCAGTGCCGCCTTTTACTACTCCTGGTGGTGTGTTCCATGAGGGGGTGGTGTGCTCCATGAGGGGGCGTTGTGCTCCCCTGCTCCTCGCTGGATGTGACTTCGAGAGAGCGCTCGAGCAGTAAGGGGGCCCCCTGGCAAGTGGGTTGAGGGGCTTCACGCGGTATAGCCTCGAATAGTCCTCCCCCCCTTTCTATTTCTCCTGCGTCTGTTGAGGATTCCGGTGGTGATTTGGTGCCTGCTGATGGCGTGATTTCCTCGGTGACAATGGGCGTGGATGTTGCCAGAGGCGCACTTCGAGAGAGCGCTCATGCAGTAAGGCGCCCCCAGGCAAACGAGTTGAGGCTTCGCGTGGTATAGCCTCAGATAGTGCCCCCCACCCCCCTCCTAGTTCTCCTGCGTCTGTTGAGGTTTCCGGTGGTGATGTGGTGCCTGCTGATGGCGTGATTTCCTCGGCGACAGTGGGCGTGGATGGTACCAGGGCGGTGGCGGCGGGGTCTTAGCATACTTCGCCAGGTGATGCAGGCACTGTTCGCCTCCTGAATTGTCCATGGTCCGACATTCCTGTGGATTCCTCTTCTGTGAAGCAGCGGACGGTTGGCCCTCACGTTGCAGACGCCGCCCTTGCGGTGGGTCCCAGTATGCCCCCTAGAGGGTCTGTGGGGTTGGGGTGTTCTCGATGGGTTTTCGATGGCACCTGCTCTTGTTTGTGTGTCTTTAAATGTGCGTGGTCTGAATGCTCTTGCAGTCCAGCTGGGACTAGTGGATGTGCTTCGGGAGCAGCGTGTGGATGTGGCTCTGATTCAGGAGCACATTTTTTGGGAGGCATCTGTTCTTCAGGGGTTGTGTGCTGATTATCATGTGTTGAACCCGCCGAGGACGTCCTTTGGAGGTACACTTGTGTTATTTTTGTGGAGGGCATCTATTTCTGTACTTCACACGGAAATGGATATTGATGGGCGAGTCTTGTTTGTGCGGGCGGAGTATTTGGGGGGGTTGTGATTCCGTTCTTGATGGTGTATGCCCCTTCTGGGGTGGCGCATCATCGGGACCGGGATGTGTTTTTTCGGGAGGGACTTCTGCCCTTCCTGCAGCATGATACGAAGGACTTGGTCTTTGGTGGTAATTTTAATTGTGTCACGAGTGTGCGGGATAGCTCTAGTGCCCACCCGCTAAATGTTTCGGCCGCTTTGCTTGAAGTTTTGCGTTCATGCGGGTTTCGCGTTGCTGCTGTTTTGTGCGATGGTGCGTTGGAGTATACCTTCGCTGCGCATGGGGGGAGTTCTCGGTTGGATAAGTTCTATGTTTCTGGTGGGGAGTGTTCTGTGTTTGACTTCCGCACTGTTCCTGTGGCTTTCTCGGATCATTGTTTGAAAATGGTCCGGGTTGGTGTCCGGAGTCAGGTGCATGTGGGTCCAGTGTGGTGGAAACTTAATTGTCAGTTGTTTTGTTGTCTGTGTATTTGTGCACAGTTTCGGGTCTGGTGGGTTGGGTTCCTTACCCAGAGGGCTGCCTTCTCTTCTCTCTTCGTTTGGTGTGAGTGGTGTAAGGTGGAGTGTCGGAAGTTCTTTAGCGTTGTTGCTAAGCGGGAGGCGGCCGGGAGGTTTGGGCTACTGCGGTTGCCTCAGGCGTGGCTGTCTAGTTTGTATGTGTGGTTGAATGCTGGTGTTGACTGCTTCAGGGATATTTCTGAGTGTAAGGAGCGTATTTGTGCTTTGTGTGTGGAAATGACTGGTGGTGTTCGGGTGCATCCTCGTGGGGCTGAGCATGTGGATGGGGAGTGGCTCTCACCCTCTCTTTTGGTTTGAGAGAAGGCTGCTAGGGCTTCCGTCCTTCTTAAGGGCCTTAGGCGGCCTGATGGTTTTGTACTTTCTAGCACGGATGGGGTTCTGCTTTACGTGCAGCAGGAATTGGGGGCATTCTATGGGGCGGTGCAGGGAGATGTTGTCTCGCGGATTCTTTTTTGGATGGGTGCACCCCTGGTTTGTCGGTGGCGGAGTGTGCCCGGTTAGTGCAGGATGTTTCGTTGGGGGAGCTCCTGGATATGATCCAGTCGTTTCGTTCAGGGAAGGTGCCCGGTTCGGATGGCCTTCCTGTTGAGTTCTATATTACCTTTTGGGATGTGCTGGGGGGGAGGTCTTCTTGGAGGTGGTGCAGGCTTGTCTTGGGAAGCGTGTTCTGCCCGACTCCCATTGTGACGGGATCGTGCAGCTGCTCCCGAAGCCGGGCGATTTGCAGTTCTTCTCGAATTATTAGCCTATTACGTTCTTGAATGTCGATTATAAAAATCTGTCCAAGGTTATAGCGAGTCACTGTCATAGTGTTGTTGTGTCGGTGATTTCTGTTGAGCAGTTTTGTGGTATTCTGGTCATTCACTTATTCATTGCAATTCTTTATTTTGTGATGTGCGCGTCCGAATATTTGCCTTTCATCGGCGATGATCAGCTTGGAATGGTCGAAGGCCTTCGATCGGGTGTCACTGGTGTTTATGTTTCGTGTGATGGAGCGGATTGGGTTTCCGTCGGTGTTCGTGGATTGGGTGCGTATGCTGTATGCCCAGTGTCTCAGTTGCATTTGTGTGAATTGATTTTTTAGTTCCTCTTTTCCTATTCGCCACTCTGTGCATCAGGGTTGCCCATGTCTATGCTCTTGTATGTGATTTTTCAGGAACCTCTCTTTCGGGCGGTCAAGGCTTGTGCTTTGATTGTGCCTTCTCTTTTGCCTTCCGGTATTTGGCTGCCCATTTGTGGATATGCAGAACAAACAAACCGTTCTGTTTATGGGTTCGGTGGGTTCTGTCTGTGCTGTCCAGGATATTCTTTTGAGGTTTTGGTACGCCACAGGGGCTGTCATTAATCGTGCAAAGTCGGATTTGATGGGTATAGGTGAATGGGTCTCTCGCCTGGTGTGGGAGGGGTCGTGGTTTCCGGTGGTGTCATCTCTTCGAGTTCTTGGGATTACCTGGTTTGCCTCCTATAATCGCTCCTTGGAGTGGAATTGGGGTGCTGTTTCTCGTTTGGTTTGGGTTGTGGTTGGGTTGTTGTTGGGTCGTCCGTTGACAATCTACCAGCAGGCGTTTCTTGTTACGAGTAAGGTGCTGTCACGAGTGTGGTTTGTGGCTCAATGTTTCCCTTTGGATCGCCGGAAGGCCTCGGGTTTGGAGAGTCTGGTGTACAGGTATGTGAGGTGTGGTCGTTATCATCCGGTTCGTCGTTCGACGCTGGTGTTGTGGGTGCAGGAGGGTGTTGTTGGTATTCCTGACGTCTTTACTAAGGCCAGGGTCTCGTTGTGTTAGGGGCTGGTTCTGGGTGGGAGGCTGAATGCGTTGTGTTTTTTTTTTCTGCTCAATTAGGTTTAGTTACTTGGTTGATTTGGGGGTTTGTCAGAAGGTGGCTTTGTTTACCTCTCCTGTGTATTCTTGGGCCGTGGTGATTCTTCGGGCACTCCCAGGAGGCCTTATTCCCGTGTTGGGATTGGAGTCTTGTCTGGTCAAATTTGGGGGAGGGGGGGAGAAGGTTCTTGGTGCCGCAGCAGCAGGAGTTGTTGTTTCAGTTTCTGCATTTGTCGCTGGCGACGAATGAGCGGTTGTGTATGCCTGGGTTGCGTGATTCTGCAGCGTGTGTGCACTGTGGCTTTAGTGTGTAGCAGGGGCATGTATTTTATTTTTGCGTCTGGTTGCAGGGATTAGTTGCCTGGTTTAGGGATGTCATGGAGGTGTTTTGTGGGTCGAGGTGTAGGGGTGATGTTTTGTGGTTTTTTTTTTTCTTTTCCGAGTAGTTTGCGGAGGGTGCGCAATACGTTGTGTATTTTGACTGTGGATTATGTGTTTTGTGTGTGTGGGTTGGAAGGCGGGAGGGATATGGGATTACTCGTGTTTTGGGCTTTTTGCGGGGGCACATGTGGTTTACCTGGTGGTGGTTGCAACGCACTTTTCTGGCGGAGTTTGGTCGGTGGTTCACGGATGCCTATATTTGTGGAGTTGCTTTTGGATCTGTGGCTGCGTCGGTGGTTGGGTGACTGTGCTTGTTCTTGGGTGGGGTTGGGGTGTCGGTGTGTGTTTGGGGAGGGAGGGGGTGATTTGGGGGGTTAGTTTCACTTTGTACTCCCTTCCCCTTTTTTTTGGACCTCCTTGGCAGGGGTTACGTGGGTTGTGTGTGTCTTACTTGTGATAGTGCTGCTCCTGTGCATGTGTGTGGTGTGTTTCGGTGCCTCCGGGTGCCGGTTGTGTCTATGTGCGTGTGGGGTGTGGTTTGGAAGTTGTTTTCGGCTCCTGCGTGGGCCTGCGTTTTTCTGTGTTTTTTGGCCTTTGATCTGCCTTGGCATGTGCTACTTGTGTTCGGGTATTTGGTTGTTGTGTGTTGTGTGGTAGTTGTGTGTTTGGTGCTTTATGCATTTCTCTTGATGTTGGCGTGTGTGTTTCATGTGTGTGTACATATTATTTTTTTTTTTTTTTGAGATATATACAAGAGTTGTTACATTCTTGTACAGCCACTAGTACGCGTAGCGTTTCAGGCAAGTCCTTAATCCTATGGTCCCTGGAATACGATCCCCTGCCGCGAAGAATCGTTTTTTCATCCAAGTACACATTTTACTGTTGCGTTAAACAGAGGCTACAGTTAAGGAATTGCGCCCAGTAAATCCTCCCCGGCCAGGATACGAACCCATGACATAGCGCTCGCGGAACGCCAGGCGAGTGTCTTACCACTACACCACGGAGACTGTTCTGTGCTTTTGACTATGTGTATATAACTTTTGTGGCCTGTGTGGTTTTGTACCGTGCTACTTTGTTCCTGTGTGTGGGAGGTGTGTTAGCGTTGTGAGTGGGCCTTCTTTATGTTTCTGTTTTGTGTCTTTGGTTGTGGGTGTGTTTTATGTTATTTATGTTATGTGCTGTTCTGTGTTAGTTGTGCTTACGGGGGTTGAGCTCTGGCTCTTTGGTCCCGCCTCTCAACTGTCAACCGTGTCAGGGTATCGGTGCTGTGCTCTGTATACTGTTTTATTCTTCTTTGACGTTTGTGTATGTATCTCTTGTTTTTTATGTTATTCCATTGTTATACTGTGTTTGTACCAGATTTTCCTTGTGTTTTTTGTATGTTTCCTGTATATTGTTTTAATTTATAAAAAAAAATCTTATCTAATAAATTACATTTCCCACCCCCCCCCCTGATATAACTGTCATATATTGTTACGATTATTATTGTGAGTGTCCTTTGACAATATTATATCCTATGACAGTGCCACAACCACAGTGCCACAACCACAGTGCCACAACCACAGTGCCACAATTCCCAGTACTCGCCTAGTTGTGTTTGCGGGGGTTGAGCTCTGGCTCTTTGGTCCCGCCTCTCAACTGTCAATCAACAGGTGTACAGGTTCCTGAGCCTATTGGGCTCTATCATATCTACATTTGAAACTGTGTATGGAGTCAGCCTCCACCACATCACTGCCTAATGTATTCCATTTGTTAACTACTCTGACACTGAAAAAATTCTTTCTAACGTATCTGTGGCTCATCTGGGTACTAAGTTTCCACCTGTGTCCCCTTGTTCGTGTCCCTCCCCGTGCTGAAGAGTTTGTCTTTGTCCACCCTGTCAATTCCCCTGAGAATTTTGTGGGTGGTTATCATGTCTCCCCTTACTCTTCTGTTTTCCAGGGTTTAGAGGTTCAGCTCCTTTAGCCTTTCCTCGTAGCTCAATCCTCTCAGTTCCGGGACAAGTCTGGTGGCATACCTCTGAATCTTCTCTAACTTCGTCTTGTGTTTAACTAGGTATGGACTCCAGGCTGGAGCTGCATACTCCAGGATTGGTCTTACATAAGTGGTATACAGGGTCCTGAACGATTCCTTACACAAGTTTCTAAAGGCAGTTCTTATATTGGCCAGTCAAGCATATGCCGCTGATGATATTCTTTTGATGTGGGCCTCTGGGGACAGGTTCGGTGTGATATCGACCCCCAGATCTTTCTCTCTATTTAACTCTTGTAGGATTTCACCTCCCAGATGGTACCTTGTGTTCAGCCTTCTGCTCCCTTCGCCTAATTTCATTACTTTACACTTTCCTGAGTTGAACTTTAGCAGCCATTTTCTAGATCATTCCTCCAGTTTGTCCAGGTCGCCCTGTAGTCTGTTTATCTTCGTCTGTTTTGATTCTTCTCATAATTTTTGCATCGTCAGCAAACATTGAGAGGAATGAGTCTATACCCTCCGGAAGGTCGTTTACATATACTAGAAACAGGATGGGTCCAAGTACAGAACCCTGTAGGGACTCCGCTGGTGACATCTCGCCACTCTGATGTCTCCCCCCCCCCCCTCACAGTTACTCGCTGTTTTCTGTTGCTTAAGTACTCCCGTATCCACCGGAGCACCTTCCCTTTTACTCCTGCCTGCTGCTCCACCTTTTGTAACAGCCTTTTGTGAGGTACTGTGTCAAAGGCTTTCTGACAGTCCAAGAAAATGCAGTCTGCCCACCTTTCTCTTTCCTGCCTAATTTGTGTTGCTTGGTCATAGAATTCTATTAGGCCTGTGAGGCACGATTTACCATATCTGAACCCATGCTGGTGGTGTGTTACAAAGCTGTTTCCCTCCAGATGCTCTACGAGCCTTTTCCTCACAATCTTCTCCATTACCTTGCATGGTATACAAGTTAGGGAAACTGGCCTGTAGTTCAGTGCCTCTTGCCTGTCACCCTTTTTGTATATTGGGACTACATTAGCTGTCTTCCAACTTTCCGGAACGTCTCCCGTTTCCAGTGACCTGTTATACACCATAGAGAGTAACACACTTAGTGCTTCTGCACCTTCTTTTAGAATCCACGATGAGATTCTGTCAGGCCCAACAGCCTTTGACACATTCAGCTCCAACAGATTCCTTTTGACCTCATCACTGGTGAGGTAAATTTCCTCCAAGGTTGTTCGGTTTGCCTCCTCATTTAGTGCAGGGACCTCTCCTTGTTCTATTGTGAAGACCTCCTGGAATTTCTTGTTGAGTTCTTCACACACCTCTTTATCGTTCTCTGTGTATCTGTTCTCCCCTTTTCTTAGTTTCATCATTACAGTGCCACAACAACGCTACACCAACTCGGCGCCCCTAGAACAGCGCCACACCCCCCCCCCCCCCAACACTACCACAGGGGGGCTGGTCACTATAGGAGGAGGTCGTAGTACCCGGACCCGTAATCACAGTGACCCAAGGTTAAGCGCGTGCACCCATTAACCGCACGGAAATGAACCAGATTTAATTATTAACCGCGAGCGGTTGAGGGCTGCAGGGTCCCCGCTAACAACCACTCACCGTAACCAGCAGTTGATGGCCATTTGCCTCAACAATAAAAGATGAAGGGAGCCCTAACGACCCTTAACCACTGTGATCTGCTTGTTGGGTGCTTGTAAAGCCTCCAGATTACACCCTTCACCATCTTTATGTAATCCTTTAACCACCTGATTATATTTAATCGCCAGTATTAAATCTTCGGCAATAAACTGTAGCTGGCTACAAAACAAGGAAGGGGGGAGTGGAGGGGGGGAGTGGTTGGGGGAGTGGGGGGGTTGGTTGTTGGGGGAGGGGTGGGGGGGGGTAGGGGACTGGGGAGGATTGGCAGGGGGAAATGGGGGCTTGTTTGGGAAAGAGGGGGATGGTAGGGGGTGGGTGGGGAAATTGTTGGAGGAGAGGGGACTGGGGGGGGGGGCTGGGGTGAATGGGAAGATAGAGATCGGAAATGGGAGATGGGGAATAAAAAGAGGCAGAGAATGGCATGGGACGAAGAGAACAGAGCCACAGTATAGAGCAGGGCCGGCCAATCTTGCCTGCTGTAAGAGCCACAGTATAGAGTAGGGTCGGCCAAGTCTTGCCTGCTGTAAGAGCCACAGTATAAGAGCAGAGCCGGTCCAATCTTGCCTGCTGTAAGAGCCACAGTATAGAGTAGGGCTGGTCAATCTTGCCTGCTAGTAAGAGCCACAGTATAGAGTAGGGCCGGCCAATCTTGCCTGCTGTAAGAGCCACAGTATAGAGTAGGGCCGGCCAATCTTGCCTACTGTAAGAGCCACAGTATAGAGTAGGGCTGGCCAATCTTGCCTGCTGTAAGAGCCACAGTATAGAGTAGGGCCTGGCCAATCTTGCCAACAAGAAGAGCCACAGTATAGAGTAGGGCCGGCCAATCTTGCCTACTGTAAGAGTCATAGTATAGAGTAGGGCCGGCCAATCTTGCCTACTGTAAGAGTCACAGTATAGAGTAGGGTCGGCCAGTCTTGCCTGCTGTAAGTGTCATAGAGTAGGGTCGGCCAATCTTGCCTACTGTAAGAGTCATAGTATAGAGTAGGGCCGGCCAATCTTGCCTACTGTAAGAGTCATAGTATAGAGTAGGGCCGGCCAATCTTGCCTACTGTAAGAGTCATAGTATAGAGTAGGGCCGGCCAATCTTGCCTACTGTAAGAGTCATAGTATAGAGTAGGACCGGCCAATCTTGCCTACTGTAAGAGTCATAGTATAGAGTAGGGCCGGTCAATCTTGCCTACTGTAAGAGTCATAGTATAGAGTAGGGCCGGCCAATCTTGCCTACTGTAAGAGTCATAGTATAGAGTAGGACCGGCCAATCTTGCCTACTGTAAGAGTCATAGTATAGAGTAGGGCCGGTCAATCTTGCCTACTGTAAGAGTCATAGTATAGAGTAGGGCCGGCCAATCTTGCCTACTGTAAGAGCCACAGTATAGAGTAGGGTCGGCCAGTCTTGCCTGCTGTAAGTGTCATAGAGCAGTACTGGCCAGTCTTGCCTGCTGTAAGAGTCATAGTATAGAGCAGTACTGGACAGTCTTGCCTTACTCTAAGAGCCACAAAATATAGAGCTCAGGTGTTTGAGAGCCGCAGGACGGGAACAAAATTTACACTCAAGTTGTTATTGTTTCATACATTGTTACTAAACATTTCTTTAATAAATGGAAAAAAAAACATATTAAATGGAATATTTTACTCATGCATGCCGTTTTTAAACCGTTAATTTGTATTAGTTTCAGTAATAGAGCACAAGGTTGAGTCAAGCGCAAGATTAAAGTCTTTATCACCAGTCGTTTCTTTTAATGCCACTAAGACCAACGTCTCTAACTCCACATTTACAGCAGATGAAACATAAGGAACACATATTGCCAGTTGTGGGTTGTCTTGTAGGTATGTGATTCGTCAAGACCTAAGCTGAATGCAAGAGATGTTTTGTCAATCATTTTGCACTTTGCCACCAACACGAGCCGGGACCCGAGAGCTACGCCTCTCTCTCTCTCTCGTGTTTTTTTTTTGTCATTATTATATAAAACAGAGAACATAACAGTACATAAAAGTACACCGTAGCAACAGAACATTACACAAACACATAAAACAGATCTAAAGCAATCATTAACAGAGAACAAATACAGAAACATGTCGCAACATGTGAACAGTTCATGGACGTGCACAACATTAACACCACATGCACACAAACACACCGCTAAGGAACCCGGACCACACATCACCAACACCACGCAACACACTATTTACAAAGACAATACAAGGATATATAAGGAATCCCAACATTAGGAGACCCGTTACATTTCACAGAAACTATCGTGTAGAAATATAATAATTCACAATAATGGAAATCCTACACCAACAAACACACAAACATAAACAGAACACAAAATACTAACAAGTACAGAAGAAAGAAGCACATACATGAACTGCATGAACAAATATTCAACAGGACACCCAAAAGATGGGCAACGACTTCGCATACACATCGGAAAGACCAATCCCACCCTCCGCCAAACCCATACACAAGGAGCATTGGCGAACCGAATGGTAACGACCACACTACACATATCGAAAGACCACTTTCTCCATTTCAAGTGCATGGGCCCTGCCTAACGGGAAACTGAGCCAAGTACCAGACCTTAGACAGAATCTTACAATTCACAATAATCGCCCGCTGATAAAGGGTCAAGACCCTCTTAGACAGCATCTCCACCGCCACCACTACTGCCGGCCACTTATACTAGCCGCCGCCCACTTATACAGCAACGATTCCTTATGCGAACAATACCAAGCGATACCCAGCATGCGAACAGACCACACCACGGGAAATCAAGATCCCTCCCAAGACTCCCAAGAAGCCCAACTCCCAAACCCCATAATACAGGATTTCTTAAATTTGATGACAGCCCCTGTTGCCAACTCAAAACTGTGCACCCCTTCCTGCACACCAACAACCGAACCCGCCATAGGCACAAAGACAGTCGTATCATCAGCATACCCACACACTTTCAGGTCAAACCCATTGGGCAGCCACAGGGGGAATGATGGAACCACGAAGCCCACAAAACTCGAAATAACAGTTCCTGAAAGAGAATATACAAAAGCATCGACAGGGGGGGGGGGGCCATCCCTGCCGAACCTAAGCGCCGAATGGGGAAAGAATCACTAAACAACCCATTCACACACACACACACACACACACACACACACACACACACACACACACACACACACACACACACACACACACACACACGACTACAACACCCATATACAACATCAGAACCCAGCCCACAAACCAGGAGGCAACCCCAAGGCTTCCCTGGATCTTCAACACAAACTCAATGGCTACACGGTCAGTAGAAGGCCTTCAAACTGTCTAGATTGATCAAAGACGCTGAGAACTCAGACCCCCGACATATAAATACGAATGTACAATCCCGAACCAGGTTACAAGGTACCAATGACCTCCCCAGCACCCCATAAAACTGTTCCTTAGAAACCAGTGAGCCCACCACAGACCCTACCCCATTCGCTAACAACTTGTAGATAATTTTATAATCCTGATTGAGAAGAGTAATCGGATGCCAATTGGAAAAGAACTGCAAGTCGCCAGGCTTAGGTAAGAGCCTCACAATGCCATGAGCTTGAGACGCAGCCAACCGCATGTGCTCAAAACAAAACAAAACCACTCCCAGGAAATTGGACCCAATAATATCCCAATAGGAGACATAAAATTCTGCTGGCAGCCCATCAGACCATGGCACCTTACCTTTCCATAACAAATGAACAACATCCCAAACCTCTGAACGACCAACCTCTCCCACCAGAACCCCAGAACCTGACAGTTCGACAACTCAGGAAGAACAATAACCAGGAACAAAATCCTCCAATCCACTCCACCCTCCTATAAAGATATTCAAGCTCCCACCGAACATTGACCTGCACCCTATCCGTATTCGACAAAACCGAATCATCAGGCATATGGACACTAGTCAACAACACAGACTCCCGATCCTCCTCCTCCTTCTGAAGCAATAACTGTGAAAGACGCTCACCAGCCCCAGCCCTGACCTGCACCCCCGACAGCCATCTCCTCCCTCAATCCACGAATCAGGTTGTTACACAGCAAATCTCTGTTAATCTATCAAACCTCCTATTCACCAAAGTATACAAAAAGAGTCAACCTATCCTGCAACACATTGAACATTCCAAAGTTCAGCCAATTTCCTCTTTGCAATAAAAGGAAAAAGTGACCTACACTCGCCCTCACACCAGTCTAAGAGATAAGGAAAACACCGTTTACGTTCGATCTTCAAAGCCCACTGAACCTGAACCTGAACGAACGTCGGTACACTACAGCAAACTACAATCGAGTTTCCACCAACCCCTCCAAACCCGCACCTGACTCTGAACACCAACTTCCACAACCACCATACAGTAGTCAGAGAAAGCAATCAGAACCATAAGGAGAGAGTTCACAGCCCCCTCCAACCTATGAACATAAAACCTATCAATCCGGGAACATGAACTGGGAGAGACAAAAGTAAACTCCAGAGCACCCCCATGAACCACAGCCACATCCCGAAACCCACAACACCAGAGTTTCAACCACATCACACACACACATTGGCAGGCACAAGACTACTACAGTCCCAGGCCAACATAACACAGTTCAAATCTTCCCTCCCCAAAACCATAGATCACCTATCATGCCTCAGAAATTTTAACACCCCAAGAGCAAAGAAAGCCTCCCTCTCCTACCACCTTGCAGACCCAGAGGAATCATAAACATTCAACAACGATATCATCAATCCCAGAAATAAGATCCACACAAGAAGAATTCATTTATCATCGTCCATCTCCGAATGTTACACAGAAATCGGCGGCCGTTTGGAAATAAGAACCAACGAACCCACTTTCAACAACTTAGAAGGATTCAACAACACACTATACCTAACAGCCAACCGATGCAGCATTCTCACATCCTGGACATTATGCTTCTGGATGAAAGCTACATCGACCCTGTGGCGGTGAAGCATCAAATCCAGGCCCAACTGAGTTCCCGAGGAGCAAAGCCCATTAACATTCAAGGAGGCACAAGTAAAATGGGGAGTCATCGGAAAAGGGAGAGGGAACACGCAACTACCTATCCATCGGGCATTAGCTGCCTAGACTGAAACGAAACACCACCTGAGGAGTCACCAATAGGACCCTGAACCTCAGGGGTAACCCGGGAATGGGAATCCCCTAGAAGTGAGACTCTTCAACACTAGTCACAAATCATTACTATCACGACTACCAGCACCAGGCTCAACGACCCCCTACACCCACACTGGAGGGCCCGAAGGCGGGTACCCGATAGGCATCCTCACACCCACCCGGCTCCGAGACAGCCACCACCGCATCCACCACACTCAACTCACCCTCCAACTTCGCGACAGGTTCCACACATTCATGAGACTGCAACCTAGCATTTTTCTTGCAACGTTTTTGCTCAGGCACGAGTGCCGCTGGAAGAGACGTATCGTGTATGCAGCAAGGAGGATGCGCCCTCTCCATAGAGGAGGCAGCTGGCAGCACCACTCTAAAAGAGGGGAAAACGCCGACCCCAACAGCCACAACAGACAGTGTCCTCACCAGACTTTCATGCCAAAGCTGAAGGAGATTCCCCCAGGAAAGCCTCCGCCACCTCCTCATCAATCAGCACAGGATGAACTTCCACAGGAACACACAGACGGAATTGCAGGAATTGATGCAGGAAATGAAGAGCAAAATAAGCAACCTGCAAAGCGAGCTGACAGCAGCAAAGGAGGAGATTAAAACCCTCAAAGAGAGCAATATTGAGGCTGAAACTCAAATAATCATCCAAGGAGAAGATGGAATTGGTACATTGGAAGGGAATGCCATTGTACAAGAAACATTTGCAGAGATACTAAAAAAAAATAACTCAAAAGTAATGTCCACAGTGATGGAGGTAGCCATGAAAGCAGCCACCTCACAGGAAGCAGCACTCTCCACTAGTCAGCTGCTGGAAAGAAAAAGATCAGTGGCAACTGTGGGGATTAAGGAGCAGGAAGGCTCCAATAAGACAGAATGAAATAAGGACAGAATGGCAGTGAATGAAATACTGAAGGGGCTAGAGATGGAAGGGGCCTGAACATAGCATTGAGAAGGTTTTCAGGTTAGGCTGATACAACAAGGACAGAGACCGTGTGTTAAAGATAGTGTTTGCAAACAAAGCTGCAAAGGATAAGATTCTAATAAGGAAGAGCCACCTGCAATATGTGGGAGGATTAAAAAGAGTATTCCTCCAAAGGGACATGACGAGGGAGGAGAGAGCCATGGTGGCAGAAGCAAGAAAGAAGCATAGGGCGAGAAGAGAAAACCAGGACATCACAGCCCCCAACACAACATCCCCGGGGTTGTGAGGGGGAACCCACAACCAGCAACCCAGTAACACCAAAGGAGAGGGAAATTCCACCACCCTCCTCTGCATAGAAACCCCCCTACCCTGAACCCCCCTGCCCCTACTCAAATGCTCAGCCAACTCTTCCTCCCCCATCACCCCATTCCCACCCTACTACCCCTCCCCTCCTCCCACCATGTCCCCCCTCCATCCTTTTCCTTTCGGTCCTCTCTCCCTCTTCATCCCATAAGCTTCCTGTCCCCCCTTCACTTGACCCCTCACCCCAGTATCCTCTGAGACCCTGTTATCCACCTCACAAATCCTCACACCCATGGAACATCTTCCCCCGTCAACAGAACACTCACCAAGTAGGGGGAATGAGAAGGGACAGAAGAAAGTGAGCCTCAAGGCAAATGTACACTAACATTGATGGGATTACAAATAAAGCAAATGAACTTGGTGAATGGGTACTAGAAGAAAATACAGACATAATAGCACTCACAGAAACAAAGCTCACAAAAACCGTAACAAATGTACTGTTTCCACAGGACTACTGTGTTGTGAGGAAAGAGAGAGAAGGAAGAGGACATGGTGGTGTAGCTCTGCTGGCAAGAAAAGTTTGGGGTTTTGAGGAAATGGTTATTCAGGGCTGTGAAGGTTTCAGTGACTACATAACAGGTACCATAGCAACTGGAGGACAAAAAATTAAAGTAGTAGTCATATATAACCTACCACCAAATGACAGAAGACCCAGACAGGAATATGATAGAAACAACATGGCCACCATTAACATAATAGAGAGAGCAGCTTCTGTCACTTGCAGAAATGGATCTGGATTACTAATCATGGGAGATTTCAGCCACGGGAAGATAGATTGGGAAAACAAAAACCCACATGGAGGACCAGATTCATGGAGAGTTTAGCTGCTGAACGTGGCAACAAGAAACTTTCTAAGGCAACACATCAAGGGACCGACAAGAATGAGAGGGGAAGATGAACCAGCCATGTTCGATCTGATATTTATCCTAAATGAGTGGGATATAAGGGAAGTTATGTTGGAACCACCTTTGGGAATGAGTTATCAAAGTGTATTGATCTTTGAGTACCTGATAGAGCTAGGATTTATCTTTCCCCCCCCCCCCACAAAAAAAAAAGAACTAGAAAAAAGGCTGGCATACCGAAAGGAAAATTATGAGGAGATCAAAAGTTTCCTAGGGTATTTTTCATGGGACACAGATCTCAGAGCTAAGTCTGTACACGGCATGATGGACTATGTCACCCAAAAGTGTCAGGAGGCAGTAAGCAGGTACATCCCGGACCAAAAGGAAAAATCCGAGAAGCAAAAGAAGCCATGGTATAATAGGGCATGTATGGAAGCAAAGAAACTGAACAAAAGGGCGTGGAGGAACTTCCGGAATAACAGAACACCAGAAAGCAGAGAGAAATACCAGAGAACCAGGAATGAGTATGTCAGGGTGAGAAGAGAAGCAGAGAAAAGTTATGAAAATGATATAGCAAACAAAGCCAAAACCGAACCAAAGCTACTCCACAGTCACATCAGGAGGAAAACAACAATGAAAGAACAGGTAATGAAACTTAGAACAGGCGAGGACATGTATAAGAAAATGACAAAGAGGTGTGTGAAGATCACAACATGAAGGTCCAGGAGGTCGTCACAATAGAACAAGGTGAGATCAGTGTGCTAGGAGAGGGGGGGGGGGCAGTAAACCAGGCGGTCTTGGAAGGGTTCGAAATTACGAGAGATGAGGTCAAGAGACACCTGTTGGATCTGGATGTGAGAAAGGCTTTTGATCCAGATAGGATCTCACCATGGGTATTCAAAGAGTGTGCAGAGGCACTTTGCTTGCCACTCCCCATAGTAAGTCACTTAAGACGGGTGACCTACCAGAAATATGGAAGACGGCTAATGTGGTCCCAATATACAAAAGGGGTGACAGACAAGAGGTACTGAATTACAGACTCATGCCCTTGACTTGGATACCATGCAAGGTGATGGAGAAGATCGTGAGAAAAAACTTAGTAACACGTCTGGAGAGAAGGGACTTCGTGACAAATCGCCAACATGGGTTCAGGGAGGGTAAATCTTGCCTGACTGGCTTAATAGAATTCTACGACCAGGTGACAATGATTAAGCAAGAAAGAGAAGGCTAGGCGGAACTGCATTTTCTTGGACTGTCGGAAAGCCTTTGACACAGTATTCCATAAGAACCTGGCACATAAGCTGGAGAGACAGGCATGAGTGACTGGTAAGGTGCTACAGTGGATAAGGGAGTACCTAAGCAATAAGAAGCAGAGAATTACGGTGAGGGGGTGCGACCTCAGATTGGCGTGAAGTCACCAGTGAAGTCCCACAGGGCTCTGTACTCGGTCCTATCCTGTTTCTGATATACGTAAATGATTTCACGGAGGGTATAGACTCATTCCTCTCAATATTTGCTGACGATGGCAAAATTATGAGAAGGATTAAAACAGAGGACTGCTTGAGGCTTCAAGAATATTTAGACAAATTGAAGGAATGGTCGAACAAAGGGTTGTTAGAGTTTAACCCAAGCAAAGGTATTGTAATGAAGATAGACGTAGGGAGCAGGAGACCAGATACAAGGTATCATTTGGGAAATGAAATACTTCAAGAGTCAGAGAGAGAGAGAGAGAAAGACTTGGGGGTTGATATCACGCCAGACTTGTCCCCCTAAATCCCATATCAAGAGGATAACATCAGCGGCATACGCCAGGCTGGCCAACATAAGAACGGCATTTAGAAACTTGTGTAAGGAATCATTCAGAACTTTGTATACCACATATGTCAGACCAATCCTGGAGTATGCGGCTCCAGCATGGAGTCCATATCTAGTCAAGCATAAAACTAAACTGGAGAAGGTTCAAAGGTTTGCCACCAGACTATTACCCGAGCTGAGAGGTATGAGCTACGAGGAGAGACTACGGGAGTTAAACCTCACGTCGCTGGAAGACAGAAGAGTTAGGGGGGACATGATCACCACATACAAGATTCTCAATGGAATTGATAGGGTAGATAAGGTCATGCTATTTAACACAAGGGGCACACGCACTAGATGACACACGTGGAAATTGAGTACCCAAATAAACCACATATTAGAAAGAACTTTGACAAATGGAATGCATTAGGCAGTGATGTGGTGGAGGTTGACTCCATACACAGTTTCAAGTACAGATATGCAGAGCCCAGTAGGCTCAGGCCCCTGTACACCAATTGATTGACAGTTGTGAGGCGGGACCAAAGAGCCAGAGCTCAACCCCCGCAAGTACAAATAGGTGAGTACAACCGAAGACACATCCTGTCAGGCGAATCCTCAACCAGACGCACCGACGTACTACCGACCCCGGAGCCTCAGGGCGCACCCGGGACACCTGCACACACAGGTCCAGAAACCAGAGGGCTTACAGTCAGGGTTTCACCACCATCCAACGCTTCCACGGAACCCTCCTGGGCCTCCAGAGAGAGAAAATCAGCCTCTCTGAAAATATTCCCTCGGTCCACCACACCCACCAAGCACGCCGCAGCCAGGTGACCCGGCAACCACACCACACTGAAAGCATGTGCGGGGCTATCCTGCGTACAGGCAGTGGAGATTAATCTCCATCAGCATAACAGAAATCTGTACATTCCGGTCAAGGGACATCACTAGTGTCATGGTGCCAGCAAGCAGGCACTTCGCGTGTCCAGAGGAAACTGTCACTCGGTCCTCTCCCATAACGCTCAAAGAGCCGTAACGAAAGCACGTCCGGCACTCAAACGGAGCACCCCTGCACCACCACGTATGTAGTCGTCACACTGAGGTTAACCACCTTCATGGGGCCAGCTCCTCAAAGGCAGCAGGAAGGAGCAACATTAAAAGCGATGGATAAAATCCTGAAACACTCCAACTGAAAGTTCACCACAACACGTTTGTCGCGAACACGCTGGACACCAACCAAGTCTGCCATGTTGACAGCTCACGTGCATTAGAGCTTCACTAACAGACGTATGATCCACCAGGGAAGAAAATTCAATAACAGGTGTTGTAGACTCCTTCACTGGAGGCACACAGGTCTCCATCCTCGTGAGACTGTACCACGCTACAGCACGGCACCAAACAATTACCGTGACAACCACACACCCGGGGACACCAAGGGCTGCGAGACCACTGCGGAGGAGGGAAGGGAGGGCACAACCGCACCCTCTGATGGTCACCCGCCAAATCAACGTGAAACTTGTGTTTGTGCTGATAGTCGCGTTAGTGTTATTAGTGTTACGTCAGGTGACTCAAATAACTTTGAGTACCAAAATAACAAAGTCACCTCAAACACAGGTGAGTTTGAGTCACCTGTGTGATGTCAGATGACTCAAAGTCGCTCAACTGTTATATGTAATGTTTGGTGTGTTGACAGATCACTGATCAGTCACTGAAACAACCTCACCTATATTCTTCCTAATAAACTCCCCATCAGAATAAGGAGGTTAAGGAAGAGCAATGTTCCAGGATATAACCAAACTGCCTTCAGTGGTTGTATCGCCCTCCATCCTTACTCAACAGTGTCAACAGTCTCTGCCAGCTAGTTATTGATGATATTAACTCACTTAACTTATATTTCCTTAAGTGTGATGTAGGTGAGGTAAACATACGAGAAGTGTTTGTGAACAGTTTCATAGTGACGCTTCAAGTTACTGACTTTGTAACGAGTGAGTGGCACTGATAAAGACCAGAGGTTTACATCCTTTACATGTGAATACTAATTCTTCCACCCACTCAGGTTGAAAATGTTTACATCTTCATAATGTCGTTACTTGTACCAGTTGAGTCTGCACAGCTCAACGTCTGCACCTACACTGACCTTCCCTAGTTATTGCAACTATACCCGCACGGTTCTTGCTCTTGATTCGGTTCGAAATTTCTAAAATATTCGAATTCTCTAGAATTCTTATCAATCGCATATCAAAGGTCAAAGAGCCGCATGTGGCTCGCTAGCGGCCATAGGGAGGGAGAGTATAGAGGGAGGCGTGAGGGAGGGTATAGAAGGAGGCGTGAGGGAGGGGTGTAGAGGGAGGCGAGAGGGAGGGGTGTAGAGGGAGGCGAGAGGGAGGGGTGTAGAGGGAGGCGAGAGGGAGGGGTGTAGAGGGAGGCGAGAGGGAGGGGTGTAGAGGGAGGCGAGAGGGAGGGGTGTAGAGGGAGGCGAGAGGGAGGGGTGTAGAGGGAGGCGAGAGGGAGGGGTGTAGAGGGAGGCGAGAGGGAGGGGTGTAGAGGGAGGCGAGAGGGAGGGGTGTAGAGGGAGGCGAGAGGGAGGGGTGTAGAGGGAGGCGTGAGGGAGGGGTGTAGAGGGAGGCGAGAGGGAGGGGTGTAGAGGGAGGCGTGAGGGAGGGTATAGAGGGAGGCATGAGGGAGGGTATAGAGGGAGGCGTGAGGGAGGGTATAGAGGGAGGCGTGAGGGAGGGTGTAGAGGGAGGCGTGAGGGAGGGTGTAGAGGGAGGCGTGAGGGAGGGTGTAGAGGGAGACGTGAGGGTGTAGAGGGAGGCGTGAGGGAGGGTGTAGAGGGAGGCGTGAGGGAGGGTGTAGAGGGAGGCGTGAGGGAGGGTGTAGAGGGAGGCGTGAGGGAGGGTGTAGAGGGAGGCGTGAAGGAGGGTGTAGAGGGAGGCGTGAGGGACGGTATAGAGGGAGGCGTGAGGGACGGTATAGAGGGAGGCGTGAGGGACGGTATAGAGGGAGGCGTGAGGGACGGTATAGAGGGAGGCGTGAGGGACGGTATAGAGGGAGGCGTGAGGGACGGTATAGAGGGAGGTGTGAGGGAGGCGTGAGGGAGGCGTGAGGGAGGGTATAGAGGGAGGCGTGAGGGAGGGTGTAGAGGGAGGCGTGAGGGAGGGTGTAGAGGGAGGCGTGAGGGAGCGTGTAGAGGGAGGCGTGAGGGACGGTATAGAGGGAGGCGTGAGGGACGGTATAGAGGGAGGCGTGAGGGACGGTATAGAGGGAGGCGTGAGGGACGGTATAGAGGGAGGCGAGAGGGAGGCGTGAGGGACGGTATAGAGGTAGGCGTGAGGGAGGGTATAGAGGGAGGTGTGAGGGACGGTATAGAGGGAGGTGTGAGGGACGGTATAGAGGGAGGTGTGAGGGACGGTATAGAGGGAGGTGTGAGGGACGGTATAGAGGGAGGTGTGAGGGACGGTATAGAGGGAGGTGTGAGGGACAGGGGACAGGAAGGGCCAAGTGACAGTCGGGTTGTAAACAGTCAGGGTTGTAAACAGTCAGTGTTGTAAACAGTCAGGGTTGTAAACAGTCAGTGTTGTAAACAGTCAGGGTTGTAAACAGTCAGTGTTGTAAACAGTGAGGGTTGTAAACAGTCAGGGTTGTAAACAGTCAGTGTTGCAAACTTCCTGGCTGGCCTGGAAGAAGGTGGAAGAGTAATTGAGATTAAAGAGGTGGAGTATAGTGGCCAGTGAGAGGGGAGAGAGAGGAAAGGGATAGGGGAGAGAGGAAGCTGAATAGACACGCTTGAAAAGAGGGGAATAATGAGGGAAGGAGGAGAAGGAAATGGATGTAAAGGGGAAAACGGATAGAGAGGTGCCAGAAAGAAGCAGGGAGAGGAGAGTGAAGTGGAGATAAGGGAGAGGACAGACAGAGACGAGAAACAGAGGAGAGGGAAGTGGAGCAGGAAGATAATACAGTAATTTATACAAATTATGAAGTTAAGAATATGAAAAATAAAGTCTTGGAGCAAGAGCCACTAAACGGCACGGACTTGGCCAGCCTGTGGGCCACCCCCCACCTGGCCAGCCTGTGGGCCACCCCCCACCTGGCCAGCCTGTGGGCCACCCCCACCTGGCCAGCCTGTGGGCCACCTCCCACCTGGCCAGCCTGTGGGCCACTCCCACCTGGCCAGCCTGTGGGCCACCCCTCACCTGGCCAGCCTGTGGGCCACCCCCCACCTGGCCAGCCTGTGGACCACCCCCCACCTGGCCAGCCTGTGGGCCACCCCCACCTGGCCAGCCTGTGGGCCACCCCCCACCTGGCCAGCCTGTGGGCCACCCCCCACCTGGCCAGCCTGTGGGCCACCCCCCACCTGGCCAGCCTGTGGGCCACCCCCACCTGGCCAGCCTGTGGGCCACCTCCCACCTGGCCAGCCTGTGGGCCACCCCCCACCTGGCCAGCCTGTGGGCCACCCCCCACCTGGCCAGCCTGTGGGCCACCCCCCCACCTGGCCAGCCTGTGGGCCACCCCCCCACCTGGCCAGCCTGTGGGCCACCCCCCACCTGGCCAGCCTGTGGGCCACCACCCACCTGGCCAGCCTGTGGCCCACCCCCACCTGGCCAGCCTGTGGCCCACCCCGATCTGGCCAGCCTGTGGCCCACCCAGCTGGACGATTCAAGAAATGTTTCCTGCGAAGTTCAAATTCTTTTCCTACTAGTTCAGCTGCGGGTGGACAGAGGGCACTATAGCACTTTGTTTGACCAATCGGATTGAAGGTAACAATGTACCGCTTATCATTTGGCCAATCACATTACCGCCTCAGCTTCAGAACTGCCCAATCACGTTCGTTTTATATCAAATGATATTTTTCACCAAAATTAATTTCCCATATTAACGGTGAGGCTTAGACGATCTCTTCGTCAATTATCAAGTCCACATGTGACTTGTTGGTGGCCCAGAACGAGCCCTTCAGACCCAGGCCTGGAAGGCCAGCACAGGTGACCACGGACCCATCCGGGATCACCCAGAAAGAGGTAATTCATTACATTTATCGCAGGTTATCAGTTGGAGTCCCTTATGGTTCCCTGGTGCCAACTACCCGCAGAGAAAGAACATGAGGGACTCACCAGGGAGGAGCAGGAGACACTGCCGCCACTCACATCACACCAGGAACTTTGGATAAGACAAAGATGACCTTTGGATCCTCCTGCCTTCTAGGCCGTCGGTCTATAAGGCTCAAGAACTGAGAGCCTCGGCCAGTGAGAGCCTCGGCCAGTGAGAGCCTCGGCCAGTGAGAGCCTCGGCCAGTGACACGAGTGTGAGGGAGAGAGTGCACGCTTTGTTCGAGAGATTCGGTCGTTTGTTTACATTCTTGGCAGGGTTCATTTGGCGGGTTTATTCTCTATTACCCCACCATTGGCCTGTATTGAGCCCTCCCGTCTGCTCATACTCATCACCATTGGCCTGTATTGAGCCCTCCCGTCTGCTCATACTCATCACCATATGGCCACCATTGGCCTGTATTGAGCCCTCCCGTCTGCTCATACTCATCACCATATGGCCACATGCTTATTAATCCAGCCGCCAAACTCCGTGTTTATTAATGAAAAACGGTTTATACATGATTCACAACTAATGACGTCCGAACATTTCTTAAACGACACTTCGCTGATGACCTCTGTTCGAATTGCAGCCCTGTAAATGCTTCACCCACGTCAGCCCGTCCTCCAAACAAAGATCCAAAAGGGATTCCATCCACCCGCCAAACCCGATGTTTATGAATGAAAAACGGTTTACACACGACTCACAACTGCTGACGTTCGAACACTTCCGGAACAAGTGCTTCACTGACGAATTTTGTTCGAACCACAACGCTATAAATGCTTCACCCACGTACTACAAATACAAATAATCGCCAACAGAATCTAAACACCTGACCTAACCTATGCCTATATATACACAATATGCTAATATATTATAATATTATTTATACTTGAGAAAATTCCCGTTTTGAATGAAGAATATGTTAAAATTTATGAATGCGTCTGTGGGGTCGACCGCTGGATGGAATGGACTTGAATCGAGGACGGGTTGCCCACTTACTACTAATACAAATAATCGGCGACAGAACCTAAACACCTAACCTAACCGGTAACTAAATATGCACAATATGCTAATATATAATAATATTAGTTTATATTTGAGAAAATTCCTATTTAGAATGAAGATCATATTAAAATTGTTGAATAAGTCATGGGGTCGACCGCTGGATGGAATAGCATCATGTAATGAGGACACGTTGGTCTACTAGTTCCCTGACCTTCTGCATGCCTTCCCCAGAAGTCACCTGCTCCCTAAGCCTCTATGGCGAGGTCAGGTCCTGCCTCTAGCCACCAGCTACCCCAAACAGCTCACTAGATCACAACGGCTGACGTGCTGTAGTAGGAGGAAGCCATCCAGGGAACTGCTTTAGAGGGCCACTCGAGAGTACAATTACATTCAGCGAAGATTTTATATATCATAAACATGTCTTCTGTATGGGCAATCTCAAGCCTAAAATCCTTCATATATACACAAAGTGAAGTCAGACTTCAGTCCTAATTCATCGGATTAGTTTTCAATATATAATTTGCCGTGAATTAAATTAGTAAGTAGATCTACAATGTCTAAAATAATTAACCAGCTTTTATGGGAACAACATTTAACAGTTTACACAAATGTATTGAAAACACATGTTGACTCGAGCAATGATTGACGCCTCTGAGTTGGGGTGTTTACCTGCCAATATATTTGCTGGATACATAATATCTTGCTGTAATATTTGTCTTTCATGAAATAT
This sequence comes from Procambarus clarkii, assembly GCF_040958095.1. Lineage (NCBI taxonomy): Eukaryota > Metazoa > Arthropoda > Malacostraca > Decapoda > Cambaridae > Procambarus > Procambarus clarkii. The sequence continues at coordinate 5,380,302 of NC_091171.1, forward strand.
ATTTTTATTAAGAGTTACAGACGCGAGGAGCATATATAGTTAGGCCTCTCCTGACACCAACGGTGGCCCTCTCCTGACACCAACGGTGGCTCTCTCCTGGCACCAACGGTGGCCCTCTCCTGGCACCAACGGTGGCCCTCTCCTGGCACCAACGGTGGCCCTCTCCTAGCACCAACGGTGGCCCTCTCCTGGCACCAACGGTGGCCCTCTCCTGGCACCAACGGTGGCCCTCTCCTGGCACCAACGGTGGCCCTCTCCTGGCACCAACGGTGGCCCTCTCCTAGCACCAACGGTGGCCCTCTCCTGACACCAACGGTGGCCCTCTCCTGACACCAACGGTGGCCCTCTCCTGGCAACAGTGCCACAGTGAGTCACCTGAACAACTAATTGTGTACAGCTACAGTGAACACAATTATCTTCCATGGGTACCAACTGTGATTACAATATAATTGGTGTTTGTAATATATGTTGTGAATATGAGGCTCACTCGACCCGGAAATTAAGTACTGTGACCCAAATTTAAATACAATTATTAAACAGGCCTGACAGCGGCCGTAATAACTCTAGGGGATGAGGGTGGTGATTTCATCAGGTATTTGTAATGCATATTGTAGTTTGATGATGTTTGGGGGGGGGGGGGTTGGTGGGGGGGGGGGAGGTGTGCGGTGATAGAGGAGTGAGGGAGTGGGGAGGGGGGGGGAGGATACATTATTATGATCAGAGAGGTAGTTTGTTGAGCTATAGCTCATTGGTTCCGGTTCTCAACCACCTCCTCCCCCCCTCCCTCGCCCCCCCTACCCCCCACCACATGCAGGTGACCCCCACCGTAGTGTTCAGAGCGGTATTCTGGACGACCCCAACGTCCCTGCCACAACTAAACCTCTCAGTGCAGCCCGTCCTGCTATACAAAGTTCCAAGCTCGTTAATCCAGCCGCCAAACCCTCTGTTTATGATTATGAACAACTGCTGACGTCCGAACACTTCGCTCACGTCCTCTGTTCGAACCATAATTCCATAAATGCTTCACCCACGTACTACAAATACAAATAATCGCCAACAGAACCTAAACACCTAACCTAACTATACACAAACTTGTTATGTATAATAATAATATTCATTTATATATGAGAACAAACCAATGTTTAGTACACAGTGTGGTTAACATAGATGAATGTATCTGGGGAGGACGGGAGCTGCTTTAACCAGCCTAGTGTGAGGACAGGTTCACAGCTGAGGACAGGTTCACAGCTGAGGATGAGTTCCTCAGTGAACACCTGGCAATGGTCATCAACAGGTGGCCACACACACTGGCCACACACACTGGCCACTCACAACACTGGCCACACACACTGGCCACACACACTGGCCACACACACTGGCCACACACACTGGCCACACACACTCTCCACTCACACTGGCCATACACACTGGCCACACACACTGGCCACACACACTGGCCACACACACTCTCCACTCACACTGGCCATACACACTGGCCACACACACTGGCCACACACACTGGCCACTCACACTGGCCACACACACTGGCCACACACACTGGCCACTCACACTCTCCACTCACACTGGCCATACACACTGGCCACACACACTGGCCACACACACTGGCCACACACACTGGCCACTCACACTCTCCACTCACACTGGCCATACACACTGGCCACTCACATTGGCCATACACACTGGCCACTCACACTGGCCACACACACTGGCCACACACACTGGCCACTCACACTGGCCACACACACTGGCCACACACACTCTCCACTCACACTGGCCACACACACTGGCCACACACACTGGCCACACACACTGGCCACTCACAACACTGGCCACACACACTGGCCACATACACTGGCTACACACACTGGCCACACACACTGGCCACACACACTCTCCACTCACACTGGCCACACACACTGGCCACTCACAACACTGGCCACACACACTGGCCACTCACAACACTGGCCACACACAACACTGGCCACTCACACTGGCCACTCACACTGGCCACACACACTGGCCACTCACAACACTGGCCCCACACAATGGCCACTCACAACACTGGCCACATACACTGGCCACACACAACACTGGCCACACACACTGGCCACTCACAACACTGGCCACACACACTGGCCACACAAACTGGCCACACACACTGGCCACTCACAACACTGGCCACTCACAACACTGGCCACACACACTGGCCACACACACTGGCCACTCACAACACTGGCCACACACACTGGCCACATACACTGGCCACACACAACACTGGCCACACACAACACTGGCCACACACACTGGCCACACACAACACTGGCCACATACACTGGCCACACACAACACTGGCCACACACAACACTGGCCACACACACTGGCTACACACAACACTGGCCACACACACTGGCCACACACAACACTGGCCACACACACTGGCCACACACAAAACTGGCCACACACACTGGCCACACACAACACTGGCCACACACAACACTGGCCACACACAACACTGGCCACACACAACACTGGCCACACACACTGTCCACACACAAAACTGGCCACACACACTGGCTACACACAACACTGGCCACACACAACACTGGCCACACACAATACTGGCCACACACAACACTGGCCACACACACTGGCCACACACAACACTGGCCACATACACTGGCCACACACAACACTGGCCACACACACTGGCAACACACAACACTGGCCACACACACTGGCCACACACAAAACTGGCCACATACACTGGCCACACACAACACTGGCCACATACACTGGCCACACACATACACTGGCCACACACAACACTGGCCATACACACTGGCCACACACACTGGCCACATACACTGGCCACACACAACACTGGCCACACACACTGGCCACATACACTGGCCATACACACTGGCCACACACACTGGCCACACACACTGGCCACACACACTGACCACACACACTGGCCACACACACTGGCCACACACACTGGCCACACACACTGGCCACACACACTGGCCACACACAACACTGGCCACACACACTGGCCACACACAACACTGGCCACACACAACACTGGCCACACACAACACTGGCCACACACACTGGCCACACACAACACTGGCCACACACACTGGCCACACACACTGGCCACACACACTGGCCACACACAACACTGGCCACACACACTGGCCACACACACTGGCCACACACAACACTGGCCACACACACTGGCCACACACACTGGCCACATGGACGCCGCGACACAAAGAAGGTCAGGATGACACACACTGGCCATACACACTGGCCACACACAACTCTGGCCACACACAACACTGGCCACACACACTGGCCACACACATACACTGGCCACACACAACACTGGCCACACACACTGGCCACACACATACACTGGCCACACACAACACTGGCCACACACAACACTGGCCACACACACTGGCCACACACACTGGCCACACACACTGGCCACACACACTGGCCACACACATACACTGGCCACACACACTGACCACACACACTGGCCACACACATACACTGGCCACACACAACACTGGCCACACACACTGGCCACACACATACACTGGCCACACACAACACTGGCCACACACAACACTGGCCACACACACTGGCCACACACACTGGCCACACACATACACTGGCCACACATAACACTGGCCACATACACTGGACACACACAACACTGGCCACACACACTGGCCACATACACTGGCCACACACAACACTGGCCACATACACTGGCCACACACACTGGCCACACACAACACTGGCCACACACACTGGCCACATACACTGGCCACACACAACACTGGCCACATACACTGGCCACACACACTGGCCACATACACTGGCCACACACAACACTGGCCACACACACTGGCCACACACACTGGCCACACACATACACTGGCCACACATAACACTGGCCACATACACTGGACACACACAACACTGGCCACACACACTGGCCACATACACTGGCCACACACAACACTGGCCACATACACTGGCCACACACAACACTGGCCACACACACTGGCCACACACACTGGCCACATACACTGGCCACACACAACACTGGCCACATACACTGGCCACACACAACACTGGCCACACACAACACTGGCCACATACACTGGCTACACACACTGGCCACACACAACACTGGCCACACACACTGGCCACATACACTGGCCACACACAACACTGGCCACATACAACACTGGCCACATACACTGGCCACACACACTGGCCACACACAACACTGGCCACACACACTGGCCACATACACTGGCCACACACAACACTGGCCACATACACTGGCCACACACATACACTGGCCACACACACTGACCACACACACTGGCCACACACATACACTGGCCACACACAACACTGGCCACACACACTGGCCACACACATACACTGGCCACACACAACACTGGCCACACACAACACTGGCCACACACACTGGCCACACACACTGGCCACACACATACACTGGCCACACATAACACTGGCCACATACACTGGACACACACAACACTGGCCACACACACTGGCCACATACACTGGCCACACACAACACTGGCCACATACACTGGCCACACACACTGGCCACACACAACACTGGCCACACACACTGGCCACATACACTGGCCACACACAACACTGGCCACATACACTGGCCACACACACTGGCCACATACACTGGCCACACACAACACTGGCCACACACACTGGCCACACACACTGGCCACACACATACACTGGCCACACATAACACTGGCCACATACACTGGACACACACAACACTGGCCACACACACTGGCCACATACACTGGCCACACACAACACTGGCCACATACACTGGCCACACACAACACTGGCCACACACACTGGCCACACACACTGGCCACATACACTGGCCACACACAACACTGGCCACATACACTGGCCACACACAACACTGGCCACACACAACACTGGCCACATACACTGGCTACACACAACACTGGCCACACACAACACTGGCCACACACAACACTGGCCACACACAACACTGGCCACACACAACACTGGCCACATACACTGGCCACACACACTGGCCACACACAACACTGGCCACACACACTGGCCACATACACTGGCCACACACAACACTGGCCACATACACTGGCCACACACAACACTGGCCACATACACTGGCCACACACAACACTGGCCACACACACTGGCCACACACACTGGCCACATACACTGGCCACACACAACACTGGCCACATACACTGGCCACACACAACACTGGCCACACACAACACTGGCCACATACACTGGCTACACACAACACTGGCCACACACAACACTGGCCACACACAACACTGGCCACACACAACACTGGCCACACACAACACTGGCCACACACACTGGCCACACACAACACTGGCCCCACACAACACTGGCCACACACAACACTGGCCACACACAACACTGGCCACACACACACTGGCCACATGGACGCCGCAACACAAAGAAGGTCAGGATGACACACACTGGCCACACACACTGGCCACATACACTGGCCACACACAACACTGGCCACATACACTGGCCACACACAACACTGGCCACACACAACACTGGCCACATACACTGGCTACACACAACACTGGCCACACACAACACTGGCCACACACAACACTGGCCACACACAACACTGGCCACACACAACACTGACCACACACACTGGCCACACACAACACTGGCCCCACACAACACTGGCCACACACAACACTGGCCACACACAACACTGGCCACACACACACTGGCCACATGGACGCCGCGACACAAAGAAGGTCAGGATGACACACACTAACAAACAACAAGAGGTGATCCCCATAATGTAAACGATCGTTACCAACAAACGATGCTGTTCAACAATCATACTTAACTTCAACTCTATTAATGAAATGAAAATTAATATGATATCGCTCAAGATATTAACTGCGAACGATATATTAAATTATCAGTCATGTAGACTTGTAGAATGAGAGGGTAGATTTACTGGGAGTAAACACAGAGAAAATAAACTTAGTTATACATATGACATATAATACCATACTCTCTGAGTATCTCTGAATATCAGAGAACACTGTATAAACATCAGAGGTCCGCGGTTGTTCAACACCCTCCCAGTGAGCATAAGAAATATTGCCGGAACAACTGTGAACATCTTCAAGAGAAAACGAAATAGTTTTCTTCAAGAAGTGCCGAACTAACCAGGCTGTGGTGGGTATGTGGGCCTGCGGGCCGCTCCAAGCACCAGCCTGTTGGACCAAACTCTCACAAGTCAAACCTGGCCTCGGGCTGGGCATGGGGAGTAGAACTCCCAGAACCCCATCCAGGTATAATCCACATCCTCTCCCCTAGTATACAAATACAGCCACACCACATCCTCTCCCCCAGTACACAAATACAGCCACACCACATCCTCTCCCCCAGTACACAAATACAGCCACACCACATCCTCTCCCCTAGTATACAAATACAGCCACACCACATCCTCTCCCCCAGTACACAAATACAGCCACACCACATCCTCTCCCCTAGTATACAAATACAGCCACACCACATCCTCTCCCCCAGTACACAAATACAGCCACACCACATCCTCTCCCCTAGTATACAAATACAGCCACACCACATCCTCTCCCCCAGTACACAAATACAGCCACACCACATCCTCTCCCCCAGTACACAAATACAGCCACACCACATCCTCTCCCCCAGTACACAAATACAGCCACACCACATCCTCTCCCCTAGTATACAAATACAGCCACACCACATCCTCTCCCCCAGTACACAAATACAGCCGGCAATGTATAGGACGGCAATGAGGGAGTAGCAGGAGGGGTAAGGCTTAGGTTAAGATGGGGAGTTAAGATGGGGGTTAAGAAGGGAGTTAGGATGGGGGGTTAAGATGGAGGGTAAGATGGGAGTTAAGATGGGAGTCAACTCGGAGGTAAGAGACATGGGGCGACTAGGACAAGCGTGTCAAAGAATAACCCCAAAAGTTCAGCAGATTCATTATACAAAAGAGGATCACCATAAAGCGACAAAGGGGGTCAAAGAACGACCTGCTTCTGAGTAAAGGTCACAGCACAAGTCTTACCCAGAGAGAACTTGAAGTCATGATTGGTGGCCCAGGACGACACGGCATCAATCACAAGTTGAAGCTGCCTTTGTAGGAAAGGCGAGTCATCTCCTTGACACAGAGGATATGATCGTCAACATAAAGAGTTGAAAAAATGCCAGAAGGAAGGGAGGAAAGAAGACCATTGAGGGCAGCCAGGAAAATAGTAGTGCTCAGAACACTACCCTGGGGCACACCTTCGTACTGCCGAAAAGTGGCAGAGAGAGCGGGGTACCAAGCCTCACTCTAAAGGAACAACTAGAGCTTTGTAGGAAGAGAAGGACATTAACACGAAGGCCAAAAGAACCGAGTTGGGATAGAATATGGTATCTCCAGGTGGTTTCATATGCATTTTCTAGGTCAAAAAGGACAGCAACAATGGAAGTCTTTGCAGCAAGGGCAGTACGAATATAGACCTCCAAGTCCACTAATACATAAGTCATGCTATGACACTTGCAAAAGCCAAATTAATTAGGGATAAGGTTTGGATATTGCTCTACGACCCACATCAGATTGACATTGACCATATGTTCAAAACAGTTGCAGATGAAACTCGTTATGACAATAGGGTAGAAGTCCTTGGCGGATGTCCCTAGAAAAACTTGTTTCCAGATAGGAAGACCAACCGCCTCAAGCCAATACTCAGTGACTGACGACAACTCCCAGAAACGATTATAAATATTCAGTAAATACTTAAATGTGCATGGAGGTGGATGGAGAAGCAGCTTATAATAAATGTCATCTGAGCCCGCTGCTGTACGACTGCAGCCGATAAAGGCAGACTGGAGGTCCAGGAGAAAGAAGTAATCGTCATAGGAGAGCTGTAGATGTGTGCAAATATCTATGGGACAAGTTTCAAGAAAGGGCTTACGAGTAAGGAAAGAGGGAAGAAGATGCTAACTGGAGCTAACAGTCGAAAAGTTCGGATATGACCAACACCGGACCCGCCACAACAGAACCACGAAGGTTCTGGCTACACGCCTTCATAAAGAAAATAATAGAATCAGGTGTCTGTCGGCGTCAATGTTTTTTCCAGGCTGCACGATTTCAGCAAACAGACCGAGCACAGTCTGCATTACACCACTTCTGCACTTCTCTATGCCATGGGAGATAGAACAAGGGCAGCAGAGAGGAGGGCAGCACTGAATACAGTGTCATGAAAAAGGAGGGCTTGAGTAAGAGTCAGATCAGAGAGGTCGGAAAGAGTAGCATGAACGGTGACTAGATTCCAGTCGGCCCAGGCAAACTGCTGCCTAGGGAAGGAAAGGGGAGGGTGAGAGAAAAGGTGACAAGGATGGGGAAATGGTCACTGCTATGGAGGTCATAAAGAACCCGCCAAATCTGAATCGTGTGGGTGGTGACAAGGTGGGTGGTGGTGGTGACAAGGTGGGTGGTGGTGGTGACAAGGTGGGTGGTGGTGGTGACAAGGTGGGTGGTGGTGGTGACAAGGTGGGTGGTGGTGGTGACAAGGTGGGTGGTGTTATGATCCCAGGTCGCCGAAATTTAGAAAAACGAGTCTCCTCTTTGAGAATTATTGCAGCAGGCCTGACCTGACTAGGTCAAAGAAATATAGACATGAAGATTTATATGTAAAATAATTGGTTGGATTTGATAGATAATATAAGAATTTGGGCAGTGAATAAGAAAATAAGTAAATGACTTGACACAAGATGTGGAGAGTTTGCCGGAGGTGTGAGGCTCGTTTGAGAGGAGCTTGAGCTCACTTGAGCTGAAGAAATCGTGAGGGGAGGGCATGCTGCGTTTGAGCCCCTGTTAGAGAGGATCCCCTGTTTCATATACCTTCAAGAGGAAGGAAGTGGACAGACGTCTTGACTGAGGAATAAGTTAGGAGGCGTGTCAGCTCAAGTCAGGAACTACAGTAGGTGCTGAGGGGGCAGTTCTGTGGGTAGCCTGAGGCACCCTGAGTGTCGCCGTCGCATCAAGGAGCGCCCTGTATGACACCTTTTTGTGGTAAGCACAATTTTAAACAGTTTACAGTGATTGCCTATAGTTTATCGTGTGCCCAGCGATCGTAGCGAATGTTTATTGATACATTAGGCATATTTATTAAGGCAGAAGGCCTAAAGTAAGAGAGTAAAGATGGAGGAACATCCTGGAGGGTGGAGCGACATCCATCCACTCCTACAGCTGTAGGGCAACTGAGGGGCCAGCCGCCAGGGCTGGCCACCTCTAGGGCTGCCGGGCCGGGTGGAGGATGGACCAGCCCAAACGGGGGAGTCCACACTCACAGCATGTAGAGAGCAGAGAGATGTTGAAAGTAAACATATTGTGTGGTTTATTTCGTTTATGTGGGAAACATTTTTATTGGCGTGTCAATGGGTTGCAGGTTTGTCTGGGGAAGGAGTTGCTGAGAACTTGGAAGCCAGCAGAGAGGGAGTAGTTGATGAGTCTCCAAGGTAGTGGAAGGTACTGAGCTCTGTGGAAGAGCAGCCATACAGTGAGGAGCAGGACCTTAAGCTGTGAGAAGAGGAGCAGTGGAATGAAGTTTCACATGCTTCTGTGATACCAGTGGTGAAGCACCATTGTTGCTCAAGGAAGACTTCATGGTGTAGCAGCCGGGAGAGCTGTGGAGGACCCTGGTAGACGGTTCTAGGAAAACCTGAAGATGTCAGGGTAGTGAACTTCCAGATGTGGAAAGGAAGTTCTTACTGACTACTTGTAGGGAGTTGGTAGAGTGTTTGGTTGTCATTAGCGTGCAAGACGCAGTGAAAGCTGGGTGATTGATTACCATTTTTGTGCCAAGGAGTACTTATACTGAAGTATAGAGTTACCACCGTAGGCAGGATTACTTGCAGAGACACATGTTCGTTCTAGAACTGATAGGGGTGATTGGTGATCATTGGTGTTTATCAAGGAATATTTATGTTGATGTTTATAGAATTATAGCCATAGGCTGAATTGCCTGCAGATATTTATATGTTCCAGAGTTGGTAGAGCCATATCATATTGTACTGCATGATTTATCCACTTGGTGAGGCTGATAGTGCAACATTGTCTTATAAGACTTGACCTACTTGATGAGGTTGGTAGTACTAGGTGGTGAGTCAGGAGTTAGGGTACCACTTGATAAGCAGATGATAGAGTCCAGGAGCCAGATTCATGAAACAACTTACGCAAGCACTTACGAACCTGTACATCTTTTCTCAATCTTTGGCGGCTTTGTTTCCAATTATTAAACAGTTAATGAGCTCCGAAGCACCAAGAGGCTGTTTATAACAATAACAACAGTTGATTGGCAAGTTTTCATGCTTGTAAACTGTTTAATAAATGTAACCAAAGCCGTCAAAGATTGAGGAAAGATGTACACGTTCGTAAGTACTTGCGTAAGTGCTTTCGTGAATCTGGCCCCTGGTGGTATTGGAGTGCAACCTGACTACAATAGTATAGTGTTGGAGATATATTACTATACGTGTATATATATTGTCCATGTGCCTTGTTCAGTAAATGTATTCAAATTTGCTGGTGTTTGCCCTTGTCCTAGTGAGGCTTCCCAGAAAATAGGAAAGAGAGAGAGAACAAAGAACCAAAGCGAAGGACAAGGTAGTATGGAGCAATATCAAAGAAAAGGGGATTGAAGAGATCATACCACATAAGGAGAGAGTGAGGAGTCACGGCGGCTCGAGTGGGTGTGTGCACGTGACAATGAGCTAGAGTTGGAGTCGCATCCCCTAAACGTGTGACGTTGAGTCCCTCTCCAAGTGCCAGAAACATCCAGGGTGATCTCCTAGTCAAAGTAAACACTCTACGGAATATTGGGTTGATTGTCCGAAAGGAAGGATGGATAACCGACCGACGACACCACCACCATAAAAGTGGTGACAAGGAGGGTGGTGGTGGTGACAAGGTGGGTGGTGGTGGTGACAAGGTGGGTGGTGGTGGTGACAAGGTGGGTGGTGGTGGTGACAAGGAGGGTGGTGGTGGTGACAAGGAGGGTGGTGGTGGTGACAAGGAGGGTGGTGGTGGTGACAAGGTGGGTGGTGGTGGTGACAAGGAGGGTGGTGGTGGTGACAAGGAGGGTGGTGGTGGTGACAAGGAGGGTGGTGGTGGTGACAAGGAGGGTGGTGGTGGTGACAAGGCGGGTGGTGGTGGTGACAAGGAGGGTGGTGGTGGTGACAAGGAGGGTGGTGGTGGTGACAAGGTGGGTGGTGGTGGTGACAAGGAGGGTGGTGGTGGTGACAAGGTGGGTGGTGGTGGTGACAAGGTGGGTGGTGGTGGTGACAAGGAGGGTGGTGGTGGTGACAAGGAGGGTGGTGGTGGTGACAAGGAGGGTGGTGGTGGTGACAAGGTGGGTGGTGGTGGTGACAAGGAGGGTGGTGGTGGTGACAAGGTGGGTGGTGGTGGTGACAAGGAGGGTGGTGGTGGTGACAAGGTGGGTGGTGGTGGTGACAAGGAGGGTGGTGGTGGTGACAAGGAGGGTGGTGGTGGTGACAAGGTGGGTGGTGGTGGTGACAAGGAGGGTGGTGGTGGTGACAAGGAGGGTGGTGGTGGTGACAAGGAGGGTGGTGGTGGTGACAAGGTGGGTGGTGGTGGTGACAAGGAGGGTGGTGGTGGTGACAAGGTGGGTGGTGGTGGTGACAAGGTGGGTGGTGGTGGTGACAAGGAGGGTGGTGGTGGTGACAAGGAGGGTGGTGGTGGTGACAAGGTGGGTGGTGGTGGTGACAAGGAGGGTGGTGGTGGTGACAAGGTGGGTGGTGGTGGTGACAAGGTGGGTGGTGGTGGTGACAAGGAGGGTGGTGGTGGTGACAAGGTGGGTGGTGGTGGTGACAAGGAGGGTGGTGGTGGTGACAAGAGGGTGGTGGTGGTGACAAGGTGGGTGGTGGTGGTGACAAGGTGGGTGGTGACAAGGTGGGTGGTGGTGGTGACAAGGTGGGTGGTGGTGGTGACAAGGAGGGTGGTGGTGGTGACAAGGAGGGTGGTGGTGGTGACAAGGTGGGTGGTGGTGGTGACAAGGAGGGTGGTGGTGGTGACAAGAAGGGTGGTGGTGGTGACAAGGTGGGTGGTGGTGGTGACAAGGTGGGTGGTGGTGGTGACAAGGTGGGTGGTGGTGGTGACAAGGTGGGTGGTGGTGGTGACAAGGAGGGTGGTGGTGGTGACAAGGAGGGTGGTGGTGGTGACAAGGTGGGTGGTGGTGGTGACAAGGTGGGTGGTGGTGGTGACAAGGTGGGTGGTGGTGGTGACAAGGTGGGTGGTGGTGGTGACAAGGAGGGTGGTGGTGGTGACAAGGAGGGTGGTGGTGGTGACAAGGTGGGCGGTGGTGGTGACAAGGAGGGTGGTGGTGGTGACAAGGAGGGTGGTGGTGGTGACAAGGAGGGTGGTGGTGGTGACAAGGTGGGTGGTGGTGGTGACAAGGAGGGTGGTGGTGGTGACAAGGAGGGTGGTGGTGGTGACAAGGTGGGTGGTGGTGGTGACAAGGAGGGTGGTGGTGGTGACAAGGTGGGTGGTGGTGGTGACAAGGTGGGTGGTGGTGGTGACAAGGAGGGTGGTGGTGGTGACAAGGAGGGTGGTGGTGGTGACAAGGAGGGTGGTGGTGGTGACAAGGTGGGTGGTGGTGGTGACAAGGAGGGTGGTGGTGGTGACAAGGTGGGTGGTGGTGGTGACAAGGAGGGTGGTGGTGGTGACAAGGTGGGTGGTGGTGTTGACAAGGAGGGTGGTGGTGGTGACAAGGAGGGTGGTGGTGGTGACAAGGTGGGTGGTGGTGGTGACAAGGAGGGTGGTGGTGGTGACAAGGAGGGTGGTGGTGGTGACAAGGAGGGTGGTGGTGGTGACAAGGTGGGTGGTGGTGGTGACAAGGAGGGTGGTGGTGGTGACAAGGTGGGTGGTGGTGGTGACAAGGTGGGTGGTGGTGGTGACAAGGAGGGTGGTGGTGGTGACAAGGAGGGTGGTGGTGGTGACAAGGTGGGTGGTGGTGGTGACAAGGAGGGTGGTGGTGGTGACAAGGTGGGTGGTGGTGGTGACAAGGTGGGTGGTGGTGGTGACAAGGAGGGTGGTGGTGGTGACAAGGTGGGTGGTGGTGGTGACAAGGAGGGTGGTGGTGGTGACAAGGAGGGTGGTGGTGGTGACAAGGTGGGTGGTGGTGGTGACAAGGTGGGTGGTGACAAGGTGGGTGGTGGTGGTGACAAGGTGGGTGGTGGTGGTGACAAGGAGGGTGGTGGTGGTGACAAGGAGGGTGGTGGTGGTGACAAGGTGGGTGGTGGTGGTGACAAGGAGGGTGATGGTGGTGACAAGGAGGGTGGTGGTGGTGACAAGGTGGGTGGTGGTGGTGACAAGGAGGGTGATGGTGGTGACAAGGTGGGTGGTGGTGGTGACAAGGAGGGTGGTGGTGGTGACAAGGAGGGTGGTGGTGGTGACAAGGAGGGTGGTGGTGGTGACAAGGAGGGTGGTGGTGGTGACAAGGAGGGTGGTGGTGGTGACAAGGTGGGTGGTGGTGGTGACAAGGTGGGTGGTGGTGGTGACAAGGAGGGTGGTGGTGGTGACAAGGTGGGTGGTGGTGGTGACAAGGAGGGTGGTGGTGGTGACAAGGAGGGTGGTGGTGGTGACAAGGTGGGTGGTGGTGGTGACAAGGTGGGTGGTGGTGGTGACAAGGAGGGTGGTGGTGGTGACAAGGTGGGTGGTGGTGGTGACAAGGTGGGTGGTGGTGGTGACAAGGAGGGTGGTGGTGGTGACAAGGTGGGTGGTGGTGGTGACAAGGAGGGTGGTGGTGGTGACAAGGTGGGTGGGGGTGGTGACAAGGTGGGTGGTGGTGGTGACAAGGTGGGTGGTGGTGGTGACAAGGTGGGTGGTGGTGGTGACAAGGAGGGTGGTGGTGGTGACAAGGAGGGTGGTGGTGGTGACAAGGTGGGTGGTGGTGGTGACAAGGTGGGTGGTGACAAGGTGGGTGGTAGTGGTGACAAGGTGGGTGGTGGTGGTGACAAGGAGGGTGGTGGTGGTGACAAGGTGGGTGGTGGTGGTGACAAGGAGGGTGCTGGTGGTGACAAGGTGGGTGGTGGTGGTGACAAGGAGGGTGGTGGTGGTGACAAGGTGGGTGGTGGTGGTGACAAGGTGGGTGGTGGTGGTGACAAGGAGGATGGTGGTGGTGACAAGGAGGGTGGTGGTGGTGACAAGGTGGGTGGTGGTGGTGACAAGGTGGGTGGTGGTGGTGACAAGGTGGGTGGTGGTGGTGACAAGGTGGGTGGTGGTGGTGACAAGGTGGGTGGTGGTGGTGGTGACAAGGAGGGTGGTGGTGGTGACAAGGAGGGTGGTGGTGGTGACAAGGTGGGTGGTGGTGGTGACAAGGAGGGTGGTGGTGGTGACAAGGTGGGTGGTGGTGGTGACGAGGTGGGTGGTGGTGGTGACAAGGTGGGTGGTGGTGGTGACAAGGTGGGTGGTGACAAGGTGGGTGGTGGTGGTGACAAGGTGGGTGGTGGTGGTGACAAGGAGGGTGGTGGTGGTGACAAGGAGGGTGGTGGTGGTGACAAGGTGGGTGGTGGTGGTGACAAGGAGGGTGATGGTGGTGACAAGGAGGGTGGTGGTGGTGACAAGGTGGGTGGTGGTGGTGACAAGGAGGGTGATGGTGGTGACAAGGTGGGTGGTGGTGGTGACAAGGAGGGTGGTGGTGGTGACAAGGAGGGTGGTGGTGGTGACAAGGAGGGTGGTGGTGGTGACAAGGAGGGTGGTGGTGGTGACAAGGAGGGTGGTGGTGGTGACAAGGTGGGTGGTGGTGGTGACAAGGTGGGTGGTGGTGGTGACAAGGAGGGTGGTGGTGGTGACAAGGTGGGTGGTGGTGGTGACAAGGAGGGTGGTGGTGGTGACAAGGAGGGTGGTGGTGGTGACAAGGTGGGTGGTGGTGGTGACAAGGTGGGTGGTGGTGGTGACAAGGAGGGTGGTGGTGGTGACAAGGTGGGTGGTGGTGGTGACAAGGTGGGTGGTGGTGGTGACAAGGAGGGTGGTGGTGGTGACAAGGTGGGTGGTGGTGGTGACAAGGAGGGTGGTGGTGGTGACAAGGTGGGTGGGGGTGGTGACAAGGTGGGTGGTGGTGGTGACAAGGTGGGTGGTGGTGGTGACAAGGTGGGTGGTGGTGGTGACAAGGAGGGTGGTGGTGGTGACAAGGAGGGTGGTGGTGGTGACAAGGTGGGTGGTGGTGGTGACAAGGTGGGTGGTGACAAGGTGGGTGGTAGTGGTGACAAGGTGGGTGGTGGTGGTGACAAGGAGGGTGGTGGTGGTGACAAGGTGGGTGGTGGTGGTGACAAGGAGGGTGCTGGTGGTGACAAGGTGGGTGGTGGTGGTGACAAGGAGGGTGGTGGTGGTGACAAGGTGGGTGGTGGTGGTGACAAGGTGGGTGGTGGTGGTGACAAGGAGGATGGTGGTGGTGACAAGGAGGGTGGTGGTGGTGACAAGGTGGGTGGTGGTGGTGACAAGGTGGGTGGTGGTGGTGACAAGGTGGGTGGTGGTGGTGACAAGGTGGGTGGTGGTGGTGACAAGGTGGGTGGTGGTGGTGGTGACAAGGAGGGTGGTGGTGGTGACAAGGAGGGTGGTGGTGGTGACAAGGTGGGTGGTGGTGGTGACAAGGAGGGTGGTGGTGGTGACAAGGTGGGTGGTGGTGGTGACGAGGTGGGTGGTGGTGGTGACAAGGTGGGTGGTGGTGGTGACAAGGTGGGTGGTGGTGGTGACAAGGTGGGTGGTGGTGGTGGTGACAAGGAGGGTGGTGGTGGTGACAAGGAGGGTGGTGGTGGTGACAAGGTCGGTGGTGGTGGTGACAAGGAGGGTGGTGGTGGTGACAAGGTGGGTGGTGGTGGTGACGAGGTGGGTGGTGGTAGTGACAAGGAGGGTGGTGGTGGTGACAAGGAGGGTGGTGGTGGTGACAAGGTGGGTGGTGGTGGTGACAAGGTGGGTGGTGGTGGTGACAAGGTGGGTGGTGGTGGTGACAAGGTGGGTGGTGGTGGTGACAAGGTGGGTGGTGGTGGTGACAAGGAGGGTGGTGGTGGTGACAAGGAGGGTGGTGGTGGTGACAAGGTGGGTGGTGGTGGTGACAAGGAGGGTGGTGGTGGTGACAAGGTGGGTGGTGGTGGTGACTGTTACCTATCGTTCGTTACGGCTCGTGACCCTACAGCAGCCAAACTTTAATTACGTCTAGGGATACCACTGCTGCTCTCTAAAGCGCGTCACCAGTATAACCCCTTGATAAGTAATGAGCACATAATTAACAATCTTCGTTTAGGACTGAAGAATAGATACACAATATTATATAGATATATTCAAAACAGTATAATATAAAAACACAGATGGTAAAGTTAACTTATAGAATATATGTAAGTATTGTCATGGCACGTAATATATAATAGTAACTATGGCACAACAACAAAAATAACAGACTTATCTCCGACATGTTACTCTCCTGGTCCCGTATCAGCTACTGAACTCACGCTCTGTCGCTACCCACATTCTCACCTCCCGTCTGCCTCATCCCAGGATGAGGGATGGAAACTAAGGACTTTTTAATATTTTAAACTAATTGAACAACCACTTGTTCTCAAAACACATAAGACTGCAAGTTACATATAATAGTTACTTACAAAATATATAAGTATAATGACACCTGTTTAATTACAGTATATAAAACATTTCCTAACTAAATAAAGTGACATCTGGAACTCTCAAACTGAACAGGTCCAGCTTCCCGAATCAATCAGGTAATAGACGTGTGCAACGCAACCCCGCTCTTGTCTCCACTGACGCTGCCACACCATACGACAATTTACCCAAAACACAATGTGTGTACATATACATGCAATGATAAAATAAAATAATATTTATTTTAAATTTATATACGTATTCTGCTAGGAGTACGTAACACTTCCACCTCCAAGAAAAAAAATGCAATAGATTGAAGATCAATGGCATTTTTTCAAAGTAAAATGTATGACACTTGAGATTTATGGTATTAATTACACCAAACATGTAAAAGTACTTAGCACACATTTCTGGACAAAAATGAAAACACTCCAAATATAGTCTTACAGGAAACTCAGAAATTTCAGTCTTATGACTATGTTCTACATATGTGTCACTGGAGTATGCAAATTTATCTCTCCAAGGTACTATCTCATTTATTTCACTTTGTTTTATATCATATTTCACACTCCTATCTACAACAGTATCATTAGTAGCATGAATAGAATTGTCAATAAAGGTAGCTGCTTTCACACAGTTATCATGGCAATTTTGCTTTTCATATGTTTCTACGATTTCTCCAAGATCAGTTTCATTTTTCCATGTGATTCCTTTTCCACATGGTGAATTTTCCCAAGACAGCCTCCATTTTCCATTACTCCCTTTTTCTGGAGCTGAACTGCTTAATTGAAGCTGACTGGAGGTTGAGTAGATTTGGGACTTCTCCTGGGTATGCTCTGACACAGACATCTGCTCTTCATCACTCTTGATCCTCTGTGGAACACATACTCTCGCCCAATGGATACTAAAATTAGAGAAATTAGCATTAAATCTCACAATTATGCATAAGACTTTCCCATTCATAGAACCTTCCGAAACACAAGACACCGACTTAGCAAACCTTTGACCTTCAAACCAAGAAATACAACCCAAGATAAGTGCAAAGACTACCTGATCGAACTGACTCAGATGATCCAGAAGGAACACAGAAATCAATTTCCTCATAACTCTGTCATAACGATCAGTGAAAGAAAACAGGCATCTGCCTAGGCACCATATCTCAATCAGAACTCCGAAGACAAGTTCACACCCTCTGATGGTGAACTTGAACACAACACACACTTTCATCAACCGTCTAGTCTTCCAAAAGACTAAATAAAACATACCGAAAACTTTACAACCTTCACCATCACTTCCCAAGTGATTTACGTCTGATGACAACCAATCAACCAAGAGGTTTAAGGGTCTTAACATCTTGAAGATGAACAGCAGATTACCTGGGAAACGCCCAAGGACAATCTGAAACCCTTCACAATGATTAACTCTAGGTAGGATAACCTTATCCTCCAACTTGAAATACACACCTGGAGCCTCAAACATCTGCTCCCCAGTATGATTTAATCCTTCACCCACAATATGACTCTGAAGGTCAACACCACACTTGAGTGGAACATACACTTTTATCACTCGTGCATCAAAATTAACTGGATCTGAATATAGAGACACTGCTCTAGCATAACTCACCACTTCCTCAGAACTTGATGCACAACCTACTTGAGTAAACTCTCTCTGCTCCACCACAAGGCTTGACAAAGATGTCCCACAGTCCATTACTTCACAAGAAAATGGCTCCTGCAGAATAAAAGTAGATTTCAACATCCTACACACACTCTGACTCAATGTACACAATGAGAAATACTTACTCCACATAGAATAAGAATCACAACTCTGCAACTTAGATCCAAATGCTACTTTACCACTCTTAATGATTTTACCAAAATTTCCTCCCATGACTTCTGGAGCTGCTTGGAGTACTGTCTGCTCACAATCAATAATATCACTACCAAGCTGGGTCACATCCTCACAGACAACTGAAGAGGGAGGCTCAATGGGTCTCCATCTACTCAACAGAAGCTGATCCTCTGGCTGCTTTCCCACACTCTCCAAAACTGGATCTACAGTACAGACTGTCTCCTTGCTTCTCTCTGAAATCTTAGGGTCAGTTCTACTCAAAGCACCTAAATGAAGGGAATCTGAAGCGAGCGGGCAAGTAACAGGTAGTTTGACCTCCTCCCCTATTATATCACCTTGACTAGGGTGAGGCGGGGCCTCTACAACGGACTTACTCTCGACAACTGATTCTAAACTTGGAGTGAGCGGGAATACTTCTGCCAACCCAACATCTTGTCCTAAACCATTCACTTGGCTGGAATACAGAGTCGTGGCTTTTAAGTTTCTCTCAACTCCTGGCACAACGTTCGTAGTGAGCGGGCAAGACAATGGTACATGGACATCCTTTCCCAATTTATTGGAATAAAGCAGAGTCATAGTATCAGGCTTACTCTCAACAACTAAATCGGCCACACAGGAATCTGGAACAACCACATCCCACTTCTCCACTGAAGGGGTACTGGTTACTGGAACAAATGCTTGAGTAACAACATCAGAACTGACAACTGGATTTATATTAGTACTGACATCAGCACAGGTAGAATGGACAAAACCATCTTCTACAACAGGTTCATTCATAGAACTAACTTCAGCACAGGCAGAATAAACATGGTCTGCAACTGGCTGTTTACACAAACGGGGATCATTCTCACCCACAACATGATTTATGGCCACATCATTACCCAATATAACATCCACACCTGGGATGGGCAACTGTGTACTAACACCCACAGTGCATAAACGTGGTGTAATGGTGGATCTGAAATTAATGTCTATTAGAGGTACAGTTTTACATCCTGCAACACTCTGAAGAACAACAAACTTTCCAGTATCTCTCTTTTCAACATCAGAAAGAATACTGGATGAAATTATGGTTTGGGAAGCACCTGTATCACGAAGAATAACCACTGGCTTCCACTTCCCATTAATACACAAAACTTCACCTGAAGACATATATGGTGAATACTGTTTCACCCAATTGGGGTTTACAGTTACATGTTTATTAGTAAGTTTATTTTGCACACCTCTGCAATAAATGAGACCAGTTGGTCGTAACTCAGGGTGCAATATAAAACATGAATGAATTCCATGGCCTTTTCTCTTACAATGGGAACAGGACCTTACAGTGGACACACTGGTAGAACCAACTGTAGGTTTAGAAATAACCTTATTATTATTTGACATTCCTGACAATGTAGTAGCAGGGTTAGATTTTGTAAGAGAAGAGCTCATGGGAGTAACTGGAGTACTAGGACTGGATGGATTCTGATAAGGAGTTCGGTGAGCATTATAATTTACTCTACGACTAGACTTAGGTGAAGTGGCCGTAAACTGGGCCTTAGTCAACAACTCATGCTCATCCGCGAGCTTTGACAGCTCATAAATGTCTGTTACATTCTTTTGTTCTGCCATAAAAGTAGACAACTGGTCTGGGAGACATGACAATACTTCTTCCATTATAAGAAGATTCTTTAGAGCATCAAAATCAGTGACTAAAAGTGACTTTAACCATCTGTTGCAAAATTTCGTCTTCTGACGAGTGAAATCTGCTATTGTCTGATCACTTGTCCTCCTTAGGTTTCTGAACTTCTGCCTGTGTGCCTCTGGATTTAATTGATAAGCATTTAGGATGCTTTTCTTTACAAATTCATAATCAAAACTATGAGCGTCAGGTAGGGATGTAAAAACCTCCTGACTACGCCCATTAAATTGAGACTGCATAATGGCTACCCACTGATCCCTTGGCCAGTTCATACTGATGGCAATTTTATAAAAATGTGCAAAGAAAACCTCAGGATCCTCCTCATTGAACTTGGGTAACTCTATATACTTATTCATCCTGATGGGATTATTATCACTATTTATTGAAACATTACTAGTATTTCCATGCCCAGCTGCCATACGCTGTGATTCAAGCCTGAAGTTAGTGTCAGCCATTTGTTGTTGAATCTCTAATTGTTGCTTTTTTGTGGCTTCTATTTGCAACTGTACCGCAATTTCTAAACGCCTAGTCTCAAGCTCCCTTTGCTGAGCTTCAGCCTCTAATATTTGCTGTTGCTGTTGAGCTTCAATCTCTCTTTGACGAGCTTCAGCCTCTAATACTTTCTGTTCCTTTTGAGCTTCAAGCTTAGCATTGGCTATTTGCGCTTCTAACTCAAGACGCTTTAACGTCATCTGATCACTCGACTCCTCTCTTAACTCTTCTAGAATTTCTTCATCTAACTCCCCATTCTCAACAAAATGCGTCACAATGACTTTCAATATTTGAGCTTTAACCATTCTATTGTTGGCGGTCAAATCCAACTGATTTGCCATTTGTATTAACTCAGTCTTTTTAAGGTTCTGAATCCCTTCAAAGTCTGGGTGAGCCACCAACGCTGCAACTTTCTCCTCCATCGTTATTAACACTTGGCACTTGATTCACAAAAATAATTAAAAACAATGGCACTGCACTACACTTCACTGTAAAATTGTCACCACACTGAAAATTCGCTTGGCCTCACTGCACAAACAAAATATATAGGATGACTTACCTCAAAATCGTGAAACGTTGTTACTTGACACACAGGAAGGCTTGCTTGGCACAAGGAATAGTTCTTAAGAAACACACAGACACTTGACACAATGGTACCTAGGAAGGCAAGGTTAGATTAGCATAATTAAGGTTAAGTGGGAACAATATTTCCCGGCACAGGCCCCCATAACTCTTTGTTACCTATCGTTCGTTACGGCTCGTGACCCTACAGCAGCCAAACTTTAATTACGTCTAGGGATACCACTGCTGCTCTCTAAAGCGCGTCACCAGTATAACCCCTTGATAAGTAATGAGCACATAATTAACAATCTTCGTTTAGGACTGAAGAATAGATACACAATATTATATAGATATATTCAAAACAGTATAATATAAAAACACAGATGGTAAAGTTAACTTATAGAATATATGTAAGTATTGTCATGGCACGTAATATATAATAGTAACTATGGCACAACAACAAAAATAACAGACTTATCTCCGACATGTTACTCTCCTGGTCCCGTATCAGCTACTGAACTCACGCTCTGTCGCTACCCACATTCTCACCTCCCGTCTGCCTCATCCCAGGATGAGGGATGGAAACTAAGGACTTTTTAATATTTTAAACTAATTGAACAACCACTTGTTCTCAAAACACATAAGACTGCAAGTTACATATAATAGTTACTTACAAAATATATAAGTATAATGACACCTGTTTAATTACAGTATATAAAACATTTCCTAACTAAATAAAGTGACATCTGGAACTCTCAAACTGAACAGGTCCAGCTTCCCGAATCAATCAGGTAATAGACGTGTGCAACGCAACCCCGCTCTTGTCTCCACTGACGCTGCCACACCATACGACAATTTACCCAAAACACAATGTGTGTACATATACATGCAATGATAAAATAAAATAATATTTATTTTAAATTTATATACGTATTCTGCTAGGAGTACGTAACAGTGACAAGGTGGGTGGTGGTGGTGACAAGGAGGGTGGTGGTGGTGACAAGGTGGGTGGTGGTGGTGACAAGGTGGGTGGTGGTGGTGACAAGGTGGGTGGTGGTGGTGACAAGGTGGGTGGTGGTGGTGACAAGGAGGGTGGTGGTGGTGACAAGGTGGGTGGTGGTGGTGACGAGGTGGGTGGTGGTGGTGACAAGGAGGGTGGTGGTGGTGACAAGGTGGGTGGTGGTGGTGACAAGGAGGGTGGTGGTGGTGACAAGGTGGGTGGTGGTGGTGACAAGGAGGGTGGTGGTGGTGACAAGGTGGGTGGTGGTGGTGACAAGGTGGGTGGTGGTGGTGACAAGGTGGGTGGTGGTGGTGACAAGGAGGGTGGTGGTGGTGACAAGGAGGGTGGTGGTGGTGACGAGGTGGGTGGTGGTGGTGACAAGGAGGGTGGTGGTGGTGACAAGGAGGGTGGTGGTGGTGACAAGGTGGGTGGTGGTGGTGACGAGGTGGGTGGTGGTGGTGACAAGGTGGGTGGTGGTGGTGACAAGGTGGGTGGTGGTGGTGACAAGGTGGGTGGTGGTGGTGACAAGGTGGGTGGTGACAAGGAGGGTGGTGGTGGTGACAAGGTGGGTGGTGGTGGTGACAAGGTGGGTGGTGGTGGTGACAAGGTGGGTGGTGACAAGGTGGGTGGTGGTGGTGACAAGGAGGGTGGTGGTGGTGACAAGGTGGGTGGTGGTGGTGACAAGGTGGGTGGTGGTGGTGACAAGGAGGGTGGTGGTGGTGACAAGGAGGGTGGTGGTGGTGACAAGGTGGGTGGTGGTGGTGACAAGGTGGGTGGTGGTGGTGACAAGGTGGGTGGTGGTGGTGACAAGGTGGGTGGTGGTGGTGACAAGGAGGGTGGTGGTGGTGACAAGGAGGGTGGTGGTGGTGACAAGGTGGGTGGTGGTGGTGACGAGGTGGGTGGTGGTGGTGACAAGGAGGGTGGTGGTGGTGACAAGGTGGGTGGTGGTGGTGACAAGGAGGGTGGTGGTGGTGACAAGGTGGGTGGTGGTGGTGACAAGGAGGGTGGTGGTGGTGACAAGGTGGGTGGTGGTGGTGACAAGGTGGGTGGTGGTGGTGACAAGGTGGGTGGTGGTGGTGACAAGGAGGGTGGTGGTGGTGACAAGGAGGGTGGTGGTGGTGACGAGGTGGGTGGTGGTGGTGACAAGGAGGGTGGTGGTGGTGACAAGGAGGGTGGTGGTGGTGACAAGGTGGGTGGTGGTGGTGACGAGGTGGGTGGTGGTGGTGACAAGGTGGGTGGTGGTGGTGACAAGGTGGGTGGTGGTGGTGACAAGGTGGGTGGTGGTGGTGACAAGGTGGGTGGTGACAAGGAGGGTGGTGGTGGTGACAAGGTGGGTGGTGGTGGTGACAAGGTGGGTGGTGGTGGTGACAAGGTGGGTGGTGACAAGGTGGGTGGTGGTGGTGACAAGGAGGGTGGTGGTGGTGACAAGGTGGGTGGTGGTGGTGACAAGGTGGGTGGTGGTGGTGACAAGGAGGGTGGTGGTGGTGACAAGGAGGGTGGTGGTGGTGACAAGGTGGGTGGTGGTGGTGACAAGGAGGGTGGTGGTGGTGACAAGGAGGGTGGTGGTGGTGACAAGGTGGGTGGTGGTGGTGACGAGGTGGGTGGTGGTGGTGACAAGGTGGGTGGTGGTGGTGACAAGGTGGGTGGTGGTGGTGACAAGGTGGGTGGTGGTGGTGACAAGGAGGGTGGTGGTGGTGACAAGGAGGGTGGTGGTGGTGACAAGGTGGGTGGTGGTGGTGACAAGGTGGGTGGTGGTGGTGACAAGGTGGGTGGTGGTGGTGACAAGGTGGGTGGTGGTGGTGACAAGGTGGGTGGTGGTGGTGACAAGGAGGGTGGTGGTGGTGACAAGGTGGGTGGTGGTGGTGACAAGGAGGGTGGTGGTGGTGACAAGGTGGGTGGTGGTGGTGACAAGAAGGGTGGTGGTGGTGACAAGGTGGGTGGTGGTGGTGACAAGGTGGGTGGTGGTGGTGACAAGGAGGGTGGTGGTGGTGACAAGGAGGGTGGTGGTGGTGACAAGGTGGGTGGTGGTGGTGACAAGGTGGGTGGTGGTGGTGACAAGGTGGGTGGTGGTGGTGACAAGGTGGGTGGTGGTGGTGACAAGGTGGGTGGTGGTGGTGACAAGGAGGGTGGTGGTGGTGACAAGGAGGGTGGTGGTGGTGACGAGGTGGGTGGTGGTGGTGACGAGGTGGGTGGTGGTGGTGACAAGGAGGGTGGTGGTGGTGACAAGGAGGGTGGTGGTGGTGACAAGGTGGGTGGTGGTGGTGACGAGGTGGGTGGTGGTGGTGACAAGGAGGGTGGTGGTGGTGACAAGGTGGGTGGTGGTGGTGACAAGGAGGGTGGTGGTGGTGACAAGGTGGGTGGTGGTGGTGACAAGGAGGGTGGTGGTGGTGACAAGGTGGGTGGTGGTGGTGACAAGGTGGGTGGTGGTGGTGACAAGGTGGGTGGTGGTGGTGACAAGGAGGGTGGTGGTGGTGACAAGGAGGGTGGTGGTGGTGACAAGGTGGGTGGTGGTGGTGACAAGGAGGGTGGTGGTGGTGACAAGGAGGGTGGTGGTGGTGACAAGGTGGGTGGTGGTGGTGACAAGGAGGGTGGTGGTGGTGACAAGGAGGGTGGTGGTGGTGACAAGGTGGGTGGTGGTGGTGACGAGGTGGGTGGTGGTGGTGACAAGGAGGGTGGTGGTGGTGACAAGGTGGGTGGTGGTGGTGACAAGGAGGGTGGTGGTGGTGACAAGGTGGGTGGTGGTGGTGACAAGGAGGGTGGTGGTGGTGACAAGGAGGGTGGTGGTGGCGACAAGGTGGGTGGTGGTAGTGGTGACGAGGTTATCTTGCGGTTATCTTGCGATGATTTCGGGGATTTTTAGTGTCCCCGCGGCCCGGTCCTCGACCAGGCCTCCACCCCTAGGAAGCAGCCCGTGACAACTGACTAACACCCAGGTACCTATTTACTGCTAGGTAACAGGGACATAGGGTGAAAGAAACTCTGCCCATTGTTTCTCGCCGGCGCCTGGGATCGAACCCAGGACCACAGGATCACAAGTCCAGCGTGCTGTCCGCTCGGCCGACCGGCTCCCTCAGGTGGAAAATTCACCTGAAAGTCACCCACCCTCAGAAAGGTGGGTGGTGACAGGGTGTATTTTTTTTTATTATTATTCTCTACCACAGACGTGGCCACACATTTACAATGCTAACCATCATATATATATTTCCTTCTGTTCTCCATGGACAGGGTGAGGGGATCTGTTAAGCATATAGTTCAGGGGTTTATTGAACAATCAACCACAGGTGATTGTAGTGCTTTTAAAATGCTGACCCAACCTACAGACATAAATACATAGATACGCAGAGTTACGTATGCCCTACATAAAGTGGTCGATGTGTTCTTTACATAGTATAATTAATGTGCATTTACAAGGTGAAATGCATTTCTGATCAGCTTCCACATATACTTTATACACATACATACATATACATACGCGCGCGCGCGCGCACACACACACACACACACACACACACACACACACACACACACACACACACACACACACACACACACACACACACACACACACACACAGTACCCCATAAAAGGTTGATGCATAAGCTGGAGAAACAGGCAGGAGTAACTGGTAGGGCGCTCCAGTGGATAAGGGAGTACCTAAGCAATAGGAAGCAGAGAGTTACAGTGAGGGGTGAGACCTCAGAATGGCGTGAAGTCACCAGTGGAGTCCCACAGGGCTCTGTGCTTGGACCTATCCTGTTTCTGATATACGTAAATGATCTCCCAGAGGGTAGAGACTCATTCCTCTCAATGTTTGCTGACGACGCCAAAATTATGAGAAAGATTAAGACAGAGGAGGACAGCTTGAGGCTTCAAGAAGACCTGGACAAGCTGCAGGAATGGTCGAACAAATGGCTGTTAGAGCTTAACCCAAGCATATGTAATGTAATGAAGATAGGGGTAGGATTTAAGCAGGAGGCCAGATACAAGGTATCATTTGGGAGATTAAATACTTCGAGTCAGAGAGAGAGAGAAAGACCTCGGGGGTTGATATCACGCCAGACCTGTCCCCTGACGCCCATATCAAGAGGATAACATCAGCAGCATATGCCAGGCTGGCAAACATAAGAAAACTTTATAAACTTGTGTAAGGAATCTTTCAGAACATTATATACCACATATATCAGACCAATCCTGGAGTATGCGGCTCCAGCATGCAGTTCATATCTAGTCAAGCATAAGACTAAACTGGAAAAGGTTCAAAGGTTTGCCACAAGACTAGTACCCGAGCTGAGAGGTATGAGCTACGAGGAGAGACTACGGGAATTAAACCTCACGTCACTGAGAAACAGAAGAGTTAGAGGGACAACCTGTCCTCTTAAAAAGAACTTCGCTTTTGGCCGTTTACCAGTATGGTAGAAAGTGGACGTAATTTGAAAATGAAAAAAAAATGAAAATAAATTTGGGATTTTTTTTTCAACAACAGTAAGTTAAGGGTCCTCTGATAGGTTACGTGGGCAGGAAATTCTCATAAAGTTTCAGAACGGTATGAAAAACGTTAATGGAAAGTTGCCTCTTCTAAGCTTGCCGAGTAAGCCGGACGACTCAAACAGAAAACGGAACAGTACGTCACTTTTGTGAGTCGATTTCATTTCTAATTACATCCAAATTTGGCCATAGCGCGCATACGAGCCAAAAGTGACGTTATTTTTAAGAGGACGGGTTGCATATGCACCACATACAAGAATCTCAGAGGAACTGATAGGGTACATAAAGACAGATTATTTAACACAAGGGGCACACACACTAAGGGACACAGGTGGTTTTTGAGTGCCCAAATGAGCCATAGAGGCGTTAGAAAGATTTTTTTCAGTGTCAGACTAGTAGACAAATAGAATGCATTAGGCAGTGATGTGGTGGAGGCTGACTCCATACACAGCTTCAAGTGTAGATATGATAGAGTCCAGTAGGCTCAGGAACATGTATATTAGTTGATTGACAGTTGAGAGGCGGAACCAAGGAGCCAGAGCTCAACCCCTGCAAGCACAGCTAGGTAAGTACACACACACACACTATAAATGTTTAGTATTCAAGTGTTGAGGTGGTCGGCGGATCTGGTTACTTATAATTGTTGGCCGGTGGCTGATGGAGCCAACATGGTCAGTGGTGACCCTCGCCCTGCCTACTGATGTCCTCCCTCCCTCCCTCCCTCAACACCATCACCCTTACCCTCCCTCATCTCCCTATCCCTCCCCAAAGACCTTCCCCTTCCCACATCACTAACTCATATTTCCTTCAATATCAATACACACACACACACACACACACACACACACACACACACACACACACACAGAGGAAACCAGACACAGGATACCGAATGGGAGATGAAGCCCTTCATGAAACGGACAGAGAGAAGGATTTAGGAGTTGATATCACGCCAAACCTGTCTCCTGAAGCCACATAAAAAGAATAACATCTGCGGCATATGCGAGGCTGGCTAACATCAGAACAGCCTTCAGAAATCTGTGTAAGGATTCATTCAGAGCCTTGTACATAGCATATGTAAGACCAATCCTGAAGTATGCGGCCCCAGCATGGAGCCCGTATCTAGTCGAACACAAGACGAAGCTGGAAAAATTTCAGAGGTATGCCACTAGACTAGTCCCAGAACTAAGAGGCATGAGTTACGAGGAAAGGCAGCGTGAAATGCACCTCACGACACTGGAAGTCAGAAGAGTAAGAGGAGACATGATCACTATCAACAAAATTCTCAGAGGAATTGACAGGGTAGATAAGGATAAACTGTTTAACATGGGTGGTACGCTAACAAGGAGACACAGGTGGAGACTGAGTACCCACATGAGCCACAGGGATGTTAGAAAGAACTTTTTCAGTGTCAGAGTAGTTAACAAGTGATGTGATGCATTAAGCAATGATGTGGTGGAGGCTGACTCCATACACAGTTTCAAATGTAGATATGATAGAGCCCAGTAGGCTCAGGAATCTGTACATCAGTGTATTGATGGTTGAGAGGCGGGACCAAAGAGCCAGAGCTCAACCCTCGCAAGCACAACTAGGTGAGTACACACATTAGCCTGTCCTCAGGGAAGAAGTCTGCTCACGGAAATGGATTGAAAACAACTGTATAGTTAGTGCTATTATGAACTCTCTCGTCATGGTAGAGTTAGGTTAAGGTTAAATTAGGTTAAGATTTGGTTAGGTTAGGTTAGGTTTCATTGCATTTGGTTACGTTTGTATGGTGTATTACTGAAAATGTGGAACATTGAATTTGAAAACTATTTGAGTATACCCAAGAATTTCATTTACAGAAAATTAAAGTCATAAAAACTATTAAATATATCTACTTTTTATATTTTAAACTTACGATTTATCATACAATAAAGCTATAACATGAGAATAACCTCTGTTCAGGACTATTAGAAAACATCTATTAGATAACTATCCAGGTAGTTCGAGGGGCGAGGATGTAGTTTCTCATGGTAATGTATTTGCTATGACGGAAGCCTTACCCAATACTCAGACAAAGATTAAGGACGTATTACACAAGTTGGTACATGCAGGATCCATAGACATGTTGAGGGGCTGATATGTGTGGTGAGGACCCGTGTAGTCCCCCCCCCCAACGAGGGTGGTGGTGATGGGGGTTGGGGGGGGGGGTGGTGGTGGGGGTTGGGGGGGTGGTGGTGGTGGTGGTGGGGGGGATGTTGGTGGACCAGGTGGCTGGTAATTAATCCAGCTGTCACCATGTATGTCCCTGAGTGCTGCCACCACCTGAAGACCTTCCCTCCGCCTCACTCCACCACCACTATTGTCACCACCCACCTTGTCACCACCACCCACCTTATCATCACCCACCTTGTCACCACCCACCTTGTCACCACCACCCACCTTGTCACCACCACCCACCTTGTCACCACCACCCACCTTGTCACGACCACCCACCTTCTCACCACCACCCACCTTGTCACCACCCACCTTGTCACCACCCACCTTGTCACCACCCACCTTGTCACCATCCACCTTGTCACCATCACCCACCTTCTCCTTGTTCTATTGTGAAGACCTCCTGGAACCTCTTGTTGAGTTCTTCACACACTTTGTCATTCTCTGTATACCTGTCCTCGCCTGTTTCTTCTCTGTTGTTTTCCTCCTGATGTGATTGTAAGTAAGTATTTATCAAAAGAAGGCACCAAACCGGGAAGGCTATGTTGCATCATCAAATGTGCGGATAATCAGAGGGCACTAAATATCACCAAGGTTGCCAATACGAGAACAAAAAAACTGAAAGGCGAGCGATATCAAAAGTATCCGAATCACCAAGAATACTATCGAGGGACAAGTGACCGCAGGGGACGGTCGGAAAACAAGACACACGTTCGTCCCGGAAGTCAGGACATTCAACAAGGATATGCTCGACCTTAAGAAGAACAATGCAATTAGGACAATTAGGAGCAGAGCGGCGCTCCATTAAGTGACCATGAGTTATGCAAGTATGGACAATATGCGACCTTACCAGAGCCGTTTCCCATCGCCGGTTATAGTGGTAGGAGGACGGCCACGAGGACACACAACTCGTAGGAGTATGCAGTTTGTTACCAGTAACAGACAACCAACAAGCCTGCCAACGGGTAAGGATGGAGGAATGGATAACCGGGTAAAAGTCAGAATAAGGAGTATCTTTACGAGAGATGGGACAAGAGCGGACAGCTTCCCTGGCGGCAGCATCCGCATGCTCATTTAAAGAGACACCAATATGGCTGGAAACCCAACAAAACTCAACCGACTTAAATTTACTGTGAACAAGAAACAGCCAATGCTGGATCTCGACAACCACTGGATGAACCGGATTAAAGGACCCGAGAGCCATGAGGGCACTACGAAAGTCAACAACTACAAAGGAAGACTGACAACAAGAAAGCAGGAGACGAAGAGCATAGAGAATAGCATAAAGTTCCGCTGTGAAGATGCTAGTCTCCGGAGGAGAGGTAAGGTAATTATCAAAAGACACCAAACCGGGAAGGCTATGTAGCACCATCAAAGTTCGAAATAATCAGAGGGCGCTAAATATCACCAAGAATGCCAATACGAGAACAAAAACGCATAAGGCGAATGATATCAAAAGTATCCGATTCACCTAGAAGTCTATCGACGGACAAGTGACCGCGAGGGACGGTCGGAAAGCAAGACACACGCTCGTCCTAGAGGTCAGGACATTCAACAAGGATATGCACAACTGTAAGAGGGACAACGCAATTCGGACAATAAGGAGCAGGGTGGCACTCCATTAAGTGACAGTGGGTTAAGCAAGTATGGTTAATCCACAGCCTAGCCAAAGCAGTTTCCCACTGCCGGTTACGGTGGCAGGAGGAAGGCCACGAGGACACACTATGTTTGAGAGTACGCAGCTTGTTACTAACTACAGAGGACCAACAACCCTGCCAACGGGCAAGGATGGAGTAATGAATAACAGGATAAAAATCGGAATAAGGAATACCTTTACGGGAGATGGGACAAGAACAGATAGCTTCCTTAGCGGCAGCATCTGCACGCTCATTTAAAGAAACACCAATATGGCTTGGAACCAAGCAAAACTCTACTGATTTAAATTTACTAGAAATAAGAAACAGCCAATGTTGAATCTCGATGACCACCGGATGGACAGGATTAAAGGACTCTAGAGCCATGAGGACACTACGAGAGTCAACTACAACCACAAAGGAGGAATGACAATGAGAAAACAAGAGACGGAGAGTATAGAGAATAGCATAAAGTTCTGCCGTGAAGACGCTAGCCTCCGAAGGGAGGTGACACATATAAGTGCGGTCAGGAAAAACAACACAGTATCCCACACCGTCCGCAGACTTAGACTTAGGTGAAGATGGAAATAGAGCGGGAGTGCGAAGAAAAGTGCTCAAGGAAAAGGCGTTTTAGAACCATGGGAGGGGTAAAAGCTTTAGTGATGCTGGTTAAGGATATACAAAACTGCGGAAGGGGGACTCTCCACGGGGGCAAAGAAGGAACAACACGAGGAGAAATATTAGAAATACGAACTGAAAGAGAATCCTGTAAGAGAGATAACCGGACAGAAAGAGGGAGGTGGTGAAGAGGAACAAGAACCACAGGAAGGGTAAAATTTAAAGCACGACAGAGGCGAGAGGAAGGATGTTGCAAGAGTCATGCAAGACAGCGAAGACAGTAGTAATCATGGTGGTCCTGGAGAGACAGGAAGCCGGTGTCAACATACAAGCTGAGGACGGGAGTCGAACGAAAGGCACCAGAGCTGAGGCACAACCCAGTATGGTGCAAAGCATCAAGACGGCGAAGAGTAGAAGGAGAAGCAGACGAGTAAGCAGGGCAACCATAATCGAGCTTAGACAGGACGAGAGAGGAATGTAAAGCGAGCAGAGTACGCCTATTCGCTCCCTAAGAAGTATGGGACAAGACCCGAAGGAGGGTAAGGGCCTTAGAGCACTCAACACGGAGGTAAGAGATATGGGGAGACCAAGACAAAGGAGTGTCAAAAATCAACACCAAAAGCTTAGCGGAATCCATGTACACAATGAGATGACTGTAAAGCGACAAAGAATTACGTAGAACGACACGCTTCAGAGTAAAAGTCATAGCACAAGTCTTAGACATAGAGAACCTGAAGCCATGATCCGTGGCCCAAGACGACACAACATCAATCGCAAGTTGAAGCGCTGTTGAAGGAGAGGAGAATCATCACCCTGACAGCAAAGAGTACGATCGTCGACATAGAGAGCGGAAAAGACGCTTGAAGGAAGAGAGGAAAGAAGACCATTGAGGGCAACCAGAAAACGAGTAATGCTCAGAATACTACCCTGGGGCACTACTTCGTATTGCTGAAAAGAGGCAGAGAGAGTGGTTCCAAGCCTCACCCGAAAGGAACGACGAGAGAGGAAGCTATGTAGAAAGAGAGGGAGATGACCACGAAGGCCAAAAGAATGAAGTTGGGATAGAATATGATATCGCGAAGTGGTGTCGTAAGCCTTTTCCAGGTCAAAAAGGACGGCAACAACAGAGGTCCTCGCAGCAAAAGCAGTACGAATATAGACCTCCAAGTTCACCAGGACATCTGTTGTGCTGTGGCACTTGCGGAAACCAAATTGAGAAGGGGAGAGGTGGCGATGGTTTTCTAAGATCCACATCAGACGAACGTTAACCATACGTTCGAAGAGTTTGCAAACACAACTTGTGAGGGCAATAGGGCGAAAGTCTTTAGAGGATGTTCCCAGAGACCCTGGTTTGCGAACAGGGAGGACAACGGCATCGAGCCAATCCTCGGGGACTGATGACTCCCAGATCCGATTACACAGACTCAGTAAATACCGAGACGTGCACGAAGGGAGATGGCGAAGCATCTCATGATGAATGCCATAGGAGCCCGCCGCCGTAGAACCGCAGAGGACCAGGGCAGAACGAAGCTCATAGAGAGAGAAGGGATCATTATAGAGAAGTCGAAGATGAGTGCAGAAACCCAAAGGACGAGATTCAAGGACAGGTTTACAAAGAAGGAAAGATTGGGGAACATGAAGACCAGAGCTAACTGAAGAAAAGTGAGAACCAAGTTCAGTAGCGACCTGCAACAGGTTCGCCACAAGAGTACCACGGAGGTGAAGGACCGGTGAGACATCGGGAATGAACTTGCCAGCAATCTTGCGGATATGCTTCCAGATCTGCAGCAGAGGAGTTTCGGACGTAATGGTGGAGGCATAAGACGCCCAACATTCACGTTTAGCCATATGGATGGTCCAGCCCTCTCTTGCCTTCCGAAAAGAAAAGAATCGGCCATCTGCCGATGGCGGTGTCTCTTCCAGGCTACAAGCGTTCACCAGACAGCCTGAGCGCAGTCTGTATTCCACCAGGGAACGCACTTCCGTGGTCCCCGAGAGGAAAAGCGAGGAATAGAGCGGAGGGCAGCGTCGATAACGGTATCATGAAAAAGGAGGAGAGGCAGAAGGGAGAGGTCCGAGAGAGCAGCACTGAGTGTAAATAGGTTCCAGTCTGCCTTAGCAAACTGCCACCTAGGGAAGGAGAGGGGAGGGTAAAAAGAGAAAAAGGTAACAAGGATGGGGAAATGCTCACTGCCATAGAGGTCATCAAGAACCTGCCACGTGAAATCTAAGTAAAGAGAAGACGAGCAAAGAGAAAGATCAAGACAGGAAAGAGTGTGATCCCGGGTGTTCGTCAGAACATCACCCCAAAGGGAATGACGACAATTGAAATCACCCAGCAGGAGCACAGGCTCCGGCAAGGAATCCAGTAGGTGTTTCAGACTTGGAAGAGAAATCGGGACACTCGGGGGGTGATAAATGAAACAAACGGTGTACCACTTCCTCACTAAAATACGAGCAGCAGAACAATTGAGAGGCAAAGGAAAAAGTAAGGGGACAAAGGGAACATCAGAGCGAATCAAGAGAGCAGAAGAGTTAGGAGCGCCAGCAACAGTTGCTGGGTGGGGGGGGGGGGGGGGAAGAGAAAGGAATAACCACGAAAGCGACCAGGATGAGCATCAAACATAGCTCACTGTCTTATTAAAATATCTATTCTACATACACATATGTTCACTATGATCGCTGGGCATATGACCAAACACTAGTGGTCGTGTGCCCAGTTATTAACTGATTAATAATTATTAACTATATTATTAATATTGTTATTAACTGATTAAACAGGCTTATCACTGAAATCTATGATGTGAGGAGGCTCACTCACTGAAGCTCAAACATGGTGCTCACATAGGCCACCCACAAAAATACTTGAGGACTGCCTCACAAGGCTTCCTCCAGTCTATGACTTGAGTTCACAATATCGCCTGGCAGGCGCCACAACAGAACCGCCTGCTTACTTCCTTCCTCTTGAAGGCACAGCAATTAGAGTTTAACCAAGGTGCAACCAACACTCACTTGCAGGTCGCCTCTAATTTACCAAAATCACAGAGAAATGGTGTACTATGTCCCCAACAGCTTCCTCACACTTGCAGACAAGTAGTCTTCACTCCAGCACTAACACAGGGAACTATATCCTTCCATATTCTGGGAGAATCAACGAAGTACAACTACCTCTGACGACAGTCACGATTCAAGTGAGGTCAACCCTCCTGCTAGCGTCACTTCACGTCCCCAAAGTATCAACATCTCATTTCATGTCACTTATTACCAACGCCCAACCTCCGCTAGTATCCTGAGATTACTCAAAGACGTTTACTCAATTATTTAATATATACATCTTTCCTCTGACCTCTCAATCAGGTCCTGAAGGCAGAATAACAATAGAAATAATGTTAATGTTAATAGGAACGTTATCCCTACAGACAAAAATCAGTAGATACAACTGACGATTTACTATTAAACCAAGAAAACGGCCAACCTACTCATGAGAAACTCTCCAGACACAAAGCAGAACGCTTTAAAAGAGACCAACGTCGTCTATGCCTTCAAATGTCCACTTGGGGACTGTAAGCCCCAAAGAACTCGGTATATAGGCAAGACTGCAACATCTCTTTCCAGGCGTTTAACGATGCATAAGCAACAGGGTTCCATTAAGGAACATATAATCTCTTCCCACAACCAGACCATCACCAGAGAAGTCTTAACAAACAACACAGAAATCATCAATAGATACAGCGATAGCAGGCGGCTTGACATCTGCGAGGCACTACACATCAAAAAGTCAACACCAGCAATCAACAGCCAATTAATGCACAACTATATTCTACCCACTTCAAGACTCCGTACCAATATAGAAGCATCAAAAGGAAGTATAGGCCAATAGGCCCTTTGCAGTAACTTCCATTCTTCCCTTTCACTTATCCAATTTATACCCCTTGAACCGTGTTCTGTCTTGTGTTGGTCAAAAGTTTGTTCACCTCATCCAAAACTGTTTCAACATATCACCTCACCCAAATTCGAGTATATAAGACAAGCTGTTTAGCGTTAGAATTAGTAAAACTCTGTTAAGTGTTTTCAGGTTACAAGTTGTGTGTGTGTAAACTAAAGTCCTTGAAAATGAATTACGTTATTACGAAACGCGTTCAAGCGTCGCGTCAGACTAGAAATAAAAATGAATTTAAGAGAATTGATTTTTCAATTCTGTTAGTAGATAGTGGTATGGGAATTGATTTGGAGGAAGGAGGTAATAAAAGTATGTGTTCGTGGGAGAAAAGAATTGGCAAAATGATCAGGGAAAGAAAAGGGCCTCAAAATAACAATTCACTTAGGATATATTACACTAACAGTAGAAGTCTAAGAAATAAAATTAATGAATTAAATGCTCTTGTCTGCACAGAAAAAATAGATATTATTGCACTTACCGAAACGTGGATGAACGTAGAAAATAGAGAACTATTAGCTGAATATCAGATAAATGGATTTAAACTATTTCACACAGATAGATATATTAGACGAGGAGGGGGAGTAGCCATATATGTTAGGGACAATTTGAAATGTAGTCTCAAAGAGGGAATCAAAACTGAGCCACACACAGAAACTATTTGGTTAGAATTAAACGAAAAAGCTAATAATATTATAATAGGAGTTATATATAGGCCACCAAATTTAGACAGAATGGAAGCAAAGCATCTATGGAATGAAATATCTAGAGCATCTAGATCTAACAGTATTTATGTCATGGGTGACTTTAATTTTAGTGGAATAAACTGGGTGAACAAAACAGGGAATAGTGAAGCAGAAGATTTTCTAGAATTAATTGACGATTGCTTTCTTACGCAACACATTAAGCAACCAACGCGGGAAAATAATATTTTAGATTTAGTGTTAACTAACAGGGAAACACAAATTAATGACATCGAAATAGGGAGTGAGCTAGGGAACAGTGATTACAAAGTAATCAGATTTAGCATAGAATGGAATAGACCTGTAGGAGAAAATTCTGTTAAAGTGCCAG
The DNA here is from genome assembly GCF_040958095.1 of Procambarus clarkii. Taxonomy (NCBI): domain Eukaryota; kingdom Metazoa; phylum Arthropoda; class Malacostraca; order Decapoda; family Cambaridae; genus Procambarus; species Procambarus clarkii. The sequence goes on from NC_091171.1 coordinate 5,416,665, forward strand.
ATTTTCGAAAAGCTGATTTTAATAGCCTAATAAATTTTTGGGGTCAAATAGATTGGAAACTCTTGGGTATGGGGTGTGGGCCGGTCTTAGAGCGAGACATGAACCCAGCGATAGGTGACGTAAAAGGGGATTTCGATGTGGATTTAATATATAACTTATTTAAGAATATTCTAAACAAAGCACAGGAACGTAGTATACCATACAAATTGAATAGGTCAAATACTAATGACCCAAAGTGGATAACAAATAATTTAAAGAACCTTATAGGTAAAAAGAGAGCTTGGTACAAAAGGATTAAGAATGGGGAAGTCAGGTTAGAACAGGAATTCATACAACTGGTTAGAAATGTTAAAAAAGAGATTAGGAAAGCAAAAAGAAACTATGAAGTTCGCATAGCAGAGCAAGCAAAGTCAAATCCTAAAGTTTTTTTTTCAGTTATATCGAACTAAGACTAGGGAAAGGATAGGTGCATTAAAATCTGAGACAGGTCAAATAACGGATAATGACAAGGAGATGAGTAGTATTTTTAACAAATATTTTATATCTGTATTTACTAAAGAAGAACTTAACAATATGCCTTCAGCCGAACAAGTCTATGTGGATGGGGATGAGGACAGGTTGACTAGTTTAGCAGTTACCAGGGAGGATGTAATTAAACAATTAGAAAAACTAAAACCAAACAAATCCCCAGGGCCGGATGAAGTGTTTGCCAGGGTGCTTAAAGAATGCAAAGAGGAGCTTTCCGAGCCACTGTCTACCATATTTAATAAATCAATAGAGTCAGGCAGAGTGCCAGAGTCATGGAAGGTAGCTAATGTGGTACCAATTTTTAAGAAAGGAGATAGATCACTTGCGTCAAACTATCGGCCAATTAGCCTAACGTCTATTGTGGGAAAGTTACTTGAATCAATAATTGCAAATACAATTCGTCTCCATCTTGAAAAACATAAATTAATAAATGAGTCGCAACATGGTTTTACAAATGGCCGTTCATGTTTAACAAATTTGCTAACTTTTTATTCCAGCATAGTTGAGGCAGTTGATAGTGGTAAGGATTGTGATGTTGTGTATCTTGACTTTAGCAAAGCTTTTGATACAGTGCCACATGAAAGACTAATTAAAAAAATAGAAGCTCATGGTATTGGGGGTGCTATATTAAGTTGGATTAGGGCATGGCTATTCCAAAGGAAACAGAGAGTTAGTATAAATGGGGTTAAGTCAGGATAATATTGTTAGTGGAGTACCTCAGGGCTCTGTCCTGGGACCTCTGTTGTTTATAATATATATAAATGATTTAGATTCAGGTTTGAGTAGCAACATTTGCAAATTTGCCGATGATACGAAAATCGCTAGGGAAATTAATTTGGAGGAGGACTCACTATCACTTCAAGTTGATCTAGATAGGGTTTTGAAATGGTCAAAGGATTGGCAAATGCAGTTTAATGCTGATAAATGTAAAGTTCTGAGGTTAGGTAATGATGATAGAGTTACAAGATACGAGCTAGATGGTGCTGAGATTGCGAAGTCGGATTGCGAAAGGGATCTGGGAGTTATGATTAGTAAGAATTTAAAACAAAAGGATCAATGCATGAATGTTCGTAATAAGGCGAATAGGACACTGGGATTTATTAATCGAAGCGTTAGTAACAAGACACCTGGTGTGGTTCTTAAGCTATATCTTGCTCTGGTTAGGCCCCATTTAGATTATGCAGTTCAGTTTTGGTCGCCGTATTATAGAATGGATATAAATTCACTTGAACGTGTCCAACGTAGGATGACTAAGTTAATTCCCCAAATTAGAAATCTTTCATATGAAGAAAGATTAACAAAGCTTACAAAGCTTAAGTTGCATTCACTGGAAAGGCGAAGAGTTAGGGGTGACATGATAGCGGTTTACAAGTGGATGAATGGACATAACAAGGGGGATATTAATAGGGTATTAAAAATATCAACATAAGACAGAACACGAAACAATGGGTATAAATTGGATAAGTTTAGATTTAGGAAAGACTTGGGTAAATACTGGTTCAGTAACAGGGTTGTTGATTTGTGGAACCAATTGCCGCGTAACGTGGAGGAGGTGGTGTCCCTCGATTGTTTCAAGCGCGGGTTGGACAAGTATATGAGTGGGATTGGGTGGTTATAGAATAGGAGCTGCCTCGTATGGGCCAGTAGACCTTCTGCAGTTACCTTTGTTCTTATGTTCTTAATTACCATCGACAGTGAAAAGAAACATAAGAAATATTGAGAAAATTTGTGTTAGAATTATCAATCTTACTTTTTCGGTCATATTTAACAACATATGTTTACAAGAAAGACTGCTACCAAAATATACTAATATATATATATACATACTAATTATACATATATATATATATATATATATATATATATATATATATATATATATATATATATAGAGAGAGAGAGAGAGAGAGAGAGAGAGAGAGAGAGAGAGAGAGAGAGAGAGAGAGAGAGAGAGAGAATATTTCTGCAAGTATGTCGTGTATATGAGGCTCGTGTTATCTCTAGTAAATGTGATCGATTTGATGAAAATGAACTTTGATCTCTTGCCATTGGCTGGTGTTGTTGGGGGTTGATCTGTTGTAGCAATTACTCCCGACGTGCAACCCTTTTAACGATCTGCCATGATGAAGTGGTCAGGGTACTGGTTGTGTCAAGGTGTGTGATGCATCTGGCTTTCCAAGGTTCGAATCCTTCAAAGGAGAAAAGTACCTGTTATATATATATATATATATATATATATATATATATATATATATATATATATATATATATATATATATATATATATATATATATATAATATATGCGAACAAGCCTGAATGGTCCCTAGGACTATATGCGACTGAAAACTCACACCCCAGAAGTGACTCGAACCCATACTCCCAGGAGCAACGCAACTGGTAACTACAGGGCGCCTTAATCCGCTTGACCATCACGGCCGGACAAAAGGAAGTGGTAGCCGAAGCTATTTGAACCACTTGTCACGTGTGCCCCAAAGAATGAGGTGATTTGGTGAAATGCTATGCCCAAGATTACCATCCGAGTTGCCGGCGGGGAAGTGGTTCAAATAGCTTCGGCTACCGCTTCCTTTTGTCCGGCCGTGATGGTCAAGCGGATTAAGGCGCCCTGTAGTTACCAGTTGCGTTGCTCCTGGGAGTATGGGTTCGAGTCACTTCTGGGGTGTGAGTTTTCAGTCGCATATAGTCCTGGGGACCATTCAGGCTTGTTCGCATTTGTGTTCCTCACGTGTGCCCCATAGAATGAGGTGATTTGGTGAAATGCTATGCCCAAGATTACCATCCGAGTTGCCGGCGGGGAAGTGGTTCAAATAGCTTCGGCTACCACTTCCTTTTGTCTGGCCGTGATGGTCAAGCGGATTAAGGCGCCCTGTAGTTACCAGTTGCGTTGCTCCTGGGAGTATGGGTTCGAGTCACTTCTGGGGTGTGAGTTTTCAGTCGCATATAGTCCTGGGGACCATTCAGGCTTGTTCGCATTTGTGTTTCTCACGTGTGCCCCAAAGAATGAGGTGATTTGGTGAAATGCTATGCCCAAGATTACCATCCGAGTTGCCGGCGGGGAAGTGGTTCAAATAGCTTCGGCTACCACTTCCTTTTGTCCGGCCATGATGGTCAAGCGGATTAAGGCGCCCTGTAGTTACCAGTTGCGTTGCTCCTGGGAGTACGGATTCGAGTCACTTCTGGGGTGTGAGTTTTCAGTCGCATATAGTCCTGGGGACCATTCAGGCTTGTTCGCATTTGTGTTCCTCACGTGTGCCCCAAAGAATGAGGTGATTTTGTGAAATGCTATGCCCAAGATTACCATCCGAGTTGCCGGCGGGGAAGTGGTTCAAATAGCTTCGGCTACCACTTCCTTTTGTCCGGCCGTGATGGTCAAGCAGGATAAGGCGCCCTGTAGTTACCAGTTGCGTTGCTCCTGTGAGTATGGGTTCGAGTCACTTCTGGGGTGTGAGTTTTCAGTCATATATATATATATATATATATATATATATATATATATATATATATATATATATATATATATATATATATATATATATATATATATATATATATATATAATATATATATATATATATATATATCTGTCGTACCTAGTAGCCAGAACGCACTTCTCAGCCTACTATGCAAGGCCCGATTTGCCTAATAAGCCAAGTTTTCATGAATTAATTGTTTTTCGACTACCTAACCTACCTAACCTAACCTAACTTTTTCGGTTACCTAACCTAACCTATAAAGATAAGTTAGGTTAGGTTAGGTAGGGTTGGTTAGGTTCGGTCATATATCTACGTTAATTTTAACTCCAATAAAAAAAAATTGACCTCATACATAGAGAAAAGGGTTGCTTTATCATTTCATAAGAAAAAAATTATAGTAAATATATTAATTCAGGAAAACTTGGCTTATTAGGCAAATCGGGCCTTGAATAGTAGGCTGAGAAGTGAGTTCTGGCTACTAGGTACGACATATATATATATATATATATATATATATATATATATATATATATATATATGTCGTACCTAGTAGCCAGAACTCACTTTTTGGCCTACTATTCAAGGCCCGATTTGCCTAATAAGCCAAGTTTTCCTAAATTAATATATTTTTTCTAATTTTTTTCTTATGAAATGATAAAGCTACCCATTTCATTATGTATGAGGTCAATTTTTTTTTATTGGAGTTAAAATTAACGTAGATATATGACCGAACCTAACCAACCCTACCTAACCTAACCTAACCTATCTTTATAGGTTAGGTTTGGTTAGGTAGCCGAAAAAGTTAGGTTAGGTTAGGTTAGGTAGGTTAGGTAGTCGAAAAACAATTAATTCATGAAAACTTGGCTTATTAGGCAAATCGGGCCTTGAATAGTAGGCCAAAAAGTGAGTTCTGGCTACTAGGTACGACATATATATATATATATATATATATATATATATATATATATATATATATATATGTCGTACCTAATAGCCAGAACGCACTTCTCAGCCTACTATTCAAGGCCCGATTTGCCTAATAAGCCAAGTTTTCATGAATTAATGTTTTTTCGTCTACCTAACCAACCTAACCTAACCTAACCTAGCTTTTTTTGGCTACCTAACCTAACCTTACCTCTAAATATAGGTTAGGTTAGGTCAGGTAGGGTTGGTTAGGTTCGGTCATATATCTACGTTAATTTTAACTCCAATAAAAAAAAATTGACCTCATACATAGAGAAAAGGGTTAGCTTTATCATTTCATAAGAAAAAAATTATAGTAAACTATATTAATTCAGGAAAACTTGGCTTATTAGGCAAATCGGGCCTTGAATAGTAGGCTGAGAAGTGAGTTCTGGCTACTAGGTACGACATATATATATATATATATATATATATATATATATATATATATATATATATATATATATATATATATATATATATATGTCGTACCTAGTAGCCAGAACTCACTTCTCAGCCTACTATTCAAGGCCCGATTTGCCTAATAAGCCAAGTTTTCCTGAATTAATATATTTACTATAATTTTTTTCTTATGAAATGATAAAGCAACCCTTTTCTCTATGTATGAGGTCAATTTTTTTTACTAGAGTTAAAATTAACGTAGATATATGACCGAACCTAACCAACCCTACCTAACCTAACCTAACCTATATTTATAGGTAAGGTTAGGTTAGGTAGCCAAAAAAAGCTAGGTTAGGTTAGGTTAGGTAGGTTAGGTAGACGAAAAAACATTAATTCATGAAAACTTGGCTTATTAGGCAAATCGGGCCTTGAATAGTAGGCTGAGAAGTGCGTTCTGGCTATTAGGTACGACATATATATATATATATATATATATATATATATATATATATATATATGTGTGTGTGTAATGTCGAACCTAGCACCCAGAATGCGCTTCTTGGCCTACTATGCAAGGCCCGGTTTGTGTAATAAGCCAAGTTTTTCAAAATTTCAATATTTTTCTCATTTTTTTCTTATGAATTGATAAAGCTATACATTTCGTTTTGTAGGAGCTATATTTTTTAAAATTTTAGTTAAAACTAAAGTAGATATATGACTGAACCTAACCAACCCTACCTAACCTAACCTATACTAAACTATCATAACTAAATCAATAATTTATGTTCTTAATATAATATAATAATAATATTTAAAATAAACCAATACGAAACAATTCATTGAAAATAAAGAAAATATCTCGGCCTATTAGGCAAGTCGAGCCTTGCATAGTAGGCCGAGAAGTGCGTTCTGGCTATTAGGTACGACATTATATATATATATATATATATATATATATATATATATATATATATATATATATATATATATATATATATATCAAATTATATCAAATTTCAAAAATGCCTTCAATTTGGTGCGGAGGGATGCTGTACTCCGTGCGGTTCATAGTCATTTCCCTTCCCTCTTCCCTTTTGTACATTCATGCTACAGTATGGATCTTACGCTACTTTTTGGCGATCAAGAAATTGACTCGCGAGAAGGCGTCCAACAGGGTGACCCCCTTGCTCCTCTCCTTTTCTGCTTAGTCATCAAACAAGTCACAGAGGTCCTGTCCAGCGAGCTTAACATCTGGTTCTTGGATGATGGTACCCTAGCTGGTTCCCAAGACTCCCTCCTGGAGGACATCAGAAAAATCCAGGAGCAAGGTGCAGTTTTAGGCCTCACCCTGAACACTTCTAAATGTGAAATATGTTCCAACCAGGTTATCGTAGAGAGAATAGAGGGTGTCCTGTCAAATATCCATAAAACTAAACCTGAAGACAGCACACTCCTAGGAGCGCCCATGGGGTTGAAAGCCATCGATGAGGTCCTTGATAAGAAAATCGCCGACCTTAAGAGGATGGATGGGAGGATTGAGGATATTGATGCTCATGATGCACTCTACCTCATCACCAGATGTCTGTCCCTCCCCAGGTTAACCTACTTTCTGAGGTGTTCACCATCTTACAGTAGCCAAAAACTAGATGAGTATGACCGGTTACTGAAATCAATGCTAGAAAAAGCCCTTAACCTCTCTTTTGATGACCTACAGTGGAAACAAGCCTCTCTTCCCGTAAGACTTGGGGGCCTCTTTGTTCGAACAGCAACGCAAATCGCTGTTCCAGCCTTCCTGTCCTCCTTATCAGCATCCGACGACCTTGTGAAGGAAATTCTACCTGCCCACTTACATCAGCTGGCAGGTGTACATGATCCCAATTTTACACGCTGTGCCACAGAGTGGGCCTCTCGTGCAGGCCAATCACCTCAACCACCATCCCAAAAAGCCCACAAGCAATCCAGCTTGGATGGCCCCATTGTAGACCAAGTTGCTGCAGAGTGCTTGGGTGGTGCAACAACACAACACGACATTGCTCGTCTCACAGCAGTAGCAGCCCCACATGCAGGGGATTTCCTGTTAGCAACCCCAATGTCGGCAATTGGCACGCGTCTCACACCACACGCCCTCCGAATTGCTGTGGCCCTCCGCCTTGCTGCCCTAATCCACACCAGATATAGGTGTATTTGCGGCGAGGTGGTGGCTGGCAGGAATGGCCACCATGGCCTACTCTGCCAAAGCACAGGGGGATGGCACTCGAGGCACAGTGAAGTTAACGACATCATCAAGAGGAGCCACACCACAGCTGGATGCCCAGCTGAAAGAGAGCCCCGTTACCTAACGCCCCGTTACTCTGATGCTCTTATTGGTCGCCCGGATGGTATCACAGTGAACCCCTGGAAGAATGGCAAGCAGTTGGTATGGGACTACACGTGCATATCAACCCTGGCTAACACCTACATTGATCTCAGTGTTGCACAACCAGGTGGCGCTGCCACCCACAGAGAAGCAGCCAAATCCCGTAAGTACAGAGAACTGGACCACCACTACAATTTTGTCCCCGTTGCTTCTGAGACACTCGCCGCCTGGGGTAAAAGTGCTACCAGTTTTTTGTAGGAACTGGGTTCTAGGCTCATTGAAACAACAAGGGACCCTAGAGCTGCCAGCTTTCTTTTCCAGCGGCTCAGCGTGGCAATACAGAGGGAAAATGCGCACTGCATCCAGGGTTCCTGCCCGCCATCTGAGGAGCTGGAGGAACTCGACAACCTATGATAACCATCTTTGTACCCTATATGTAACTCCTTTTTTGTAACAAAGTTCAAATAAAACAAAGTTATATGTGTACATACAAAAGAATGGGGGTGGTAGGAGAAGATAATATTAGTGTTCAGTGAGAAACCACAAGGTCTCCTCTGAATACTTTTTATTTTCTTCTCCGAGGCTATGGGTCCCCACATTGGCACCAGAGGTGGTACCCTCTCAAACCTTTATATATATATATATATATATATATATATATATATATATATATATGTTTCATTGAATATGACCGCATATTCTGTATTTATTATTTTCTGGTTTAGGGCTTCTATCCCTCTAACTATTTTCTTAGCATCAGGGCTTAATTGGAATAGGAGTTCTCCAAAACTCATTTTCGTACTTTTAAGGTGAAGAAAAGAAGTGATTTACTATAGAGTGTATTACACTTATTTGTATAATTTGCACGACGTTTCGAACCTCCATGGTTCATTCTCAAGTGAACAGATCTTACAATACTAGTTGATTTTATACCCGCATTAGGTCAGGTGATAATACAATGAAGGTGAAAAACATGGGGGGATACATAAGGGATAAACATAGGGGCTGCAGAAGGCTTATTGGCCCATACGAGGCATCTCCTATCTAAACACAAAGATTAATCCAGTGTAATTGGCCTGTTATGTTGGACATTGTCTTCTGTGTTGGCATCGATATGTTCTTGTCTTGTCCTTACTCTCATGGTGGGTAGAGTAAATAGTTCCGTGATTTGGGTGTTCATGGTAGGTCGCTCTATTCTTATGTGAATTGCCTCAAGAATTTGTAATCTTCTTGAATCTTGGGTTTTGTCTATTATGCAAGTATTCTTGTTCAACATTTCTCTTGTTAGAGTAATGTCATGGGCTTGTCTCATGTGATTCCTAGGGGCACCAGATTGAAGATGGCATGTCAAACGCCTCGTCAGCTTGGTCGACGTCATACCTATGTACTTACATTGAAGGTTACATCCTTCGTGGGGGCAAGCGTACATGTATACAACGCTTGACTGCTGTAGAGGGTTCTCCGTCGGCTTCGGGCTGTTTTTGATAAGGAGTTCGGAAGTCTTCTTGGTTTTGTAGAATATTATCAGGTTTATGTTTTGGTTAGGAGTAGTGCTTTTTACTCCTTTACGGATTATTTCTTTCATTATTCTTTCCTCTTTTATATGTTCACTGTGCATGGTTGATTTGTAATATAATTTTATTGGGGGTGTTGTGGTTTCTGTTCTAGGTTCTGAATTATACCAACGGTCCAAGTGTCTTCTTATAGCAGCGTTTATTTCCGCGTTGCTATATCCGTTGTTCACCAATACCTGAGTTACTCTTTCAAACTCTCTACTCACGTTGCTCCATTCAGAGCAGTGGGTAAGCGCTCGACGAATATAAGCATTGAGAACACTGACTTTGTATCTTTGGGGGCACTCACTTCTACCGTTCAGGCATAATCCTATGTTGGTGGGCTTGGTATATACGTTGGTGCTTAAAGAGATTCCTGTTTTTGTTATTAGTACATCCAAGAATGGCAGACTGTTATTTTCACTATTTTCATGTGTAAATCGGAGTACTGACTCTCTCTCTAGGTGTCTTTTTAGGTCAATTAGTTCATCTGAGTCTTTTACTATTACGAATATGTCATCTACATATCGGCAGTATACAGTTGGTTTTTGTCTGCTACTGAAGACCCTATCTTCGATGGTTCCCATATAAAAATTAGCAAATAAAACTCCTAAGGGGGAGCCCATTGCTACTCCGTCTATTTGTAAATACATGTCTCCTTGTGGACTGATGAAAGGGGCTTCCTTTGTACATGCTTCGAGAAGACTTTTCAAGTGTGGCTCAGGTATGTCTAATTTGGGGGTGCTCTCGTCTCTGTATACTCTGTCCAGTATCATTCCTATGGTTGTGTCGACTGGGACGTTGGTAAAAAGGGATTCAACGTCCAGGGAAGCGATGATTCCATCGGGCTGGGTAGATTTGATCAATTCTAGGAAATTTGCTGATGATTGTAGACTAAACTTACTTGGAGTGTATGGAGTTAGGAGTTCATTGAGTTTCTTTGCCAGGTGATAAGTTGGGGGTTGTATCCCCCAAATTAGACATACCTGAGCCACACTTGAAAAGTCTTCTCGAAGCATGTACAAAGGAAGCCCCTTTCATCAGTCCACAAGGAGACATGTATTTACAAATAGACGGAGTAGCAATGGGCTCCCCCTTAGGAGTTTTATTTGCTAATTTTTATATGGGAACCATCGAAGATAGGGTCTTCAGTAGCAGACAAAAACCAACTGTATACTGCCGATATGTAGATGACATATTCGTAATAGTAAAAGACTCAGATGAACTAATTGACCTAAAAAGACACCTAGAGAGAGAGTCAGTACTCCGATTTACACATGAAAATAGTGAAAATAACAGTCTGCCATTCTTGGATGTACTAATAACAAAAACAGGAACCTCTTTAAGCACCAACGTATATTCCAAGCCCACCAACATAGGATTATGCCTGAACGGTAGAAGTGAGTGCCCCCAAAGATACAAAGCCAGTGTTCTCAATGCTTATATTCGTCGAGCGCTTACCCACTGCTCTGAATGGAGCAACGTGAGTAGAGAGTTTGAAAGAGTAACTCAGGTATTGGTGAACAACGGATATAGCAACGCGGAAATAAACGCTGCTATAAGAAGACACTTGGACCGTTGGTATAATTCAGAACCTAGAACAGAAACCACAACACCCCCAATAAAATTATATTACAAATCAACCATGCACAGTGAACATATAAAAGAGGAAAGAATAATGAAAGAAATAATCCGTAAAGGAGTAAAAAGCACTACTCCTAACCAAAACATAAACCTGATAATATTCTACAAAACCAAGAAGACTTCCGAACTCCTTATCAAAAACAGCCCGAAGCCGACGGAGAACCCTCTACAGCAGTCAAGCGTTGTATACATGTACACTTGCCCCCACGAAGGATGTAACCTTCAATGTAAGTACATAGGTATGACGTCGACCAAGCTGACGAGGCGTTTGACATGCCATCTTCAATCTGGTGCCCCTAGGAATCACATGAGACAAGCCCATGACATTACTCTAACAAGAGAAATGTTGAACAAGAATACTTGTATAATAGACAAAACCCAAGATTCAAGAAGATTACAAATTCTTGAGGCAATTCACATAAGAATAGAGCGACCTACCATGAACACCCAAATCACGGAACTATTTACTCTACCCACCATGAGAGTAAGGACAAGACAAGAACATATCGATGCCAACACAGAAGACAATGTCCAACATAACAGGCCAATTACACTGGATTAATCTTTGTGTTTAGATAGGAGATGCCTCGTATGGGCCAATAAGCCTTCTGCAGCCCCTATGTTTATCCCTTATGTATCCCCCCATGTTTTTCACCTTCATTGTATTATCACCTGACCTAATGCGGGTATAAAATCAACTAGTATTGTAAGATCTGTTCACTTGAGAATGAACCTTGGAGGTTCGAAACGTCGTGCAAATTATACAAATAAGTGTAATACACTCTATAGTAAATCACTTCTTTTCTTCACCTTAAAAGTACGAAAATGAGTTTTGGAGAACTCCTATTCCAATTAAGCCCTGATGCTAAGAAAATAGTTAGAGGGATAGAAGCCCTAAACCAGAAAATAATAAATACAGAATATGCGGTCATATTCAATGAAACATGTTTGAAAGAAAACCTGCTGCCAGTATACACCAATATATATATATATATATATATATATATATATATATATATATATATATATATATATATATATATATATATATATATATATATATATATATATATATATATATATTTAATATGCGGAAAATCCACAGAGAAATATGAAATGAGGTGAACGTTTCGGTTTGTTAAAGCCTTTGTCAACACCAGACTGACTAAAGGAGAAGGGAGAAGGGGGAGGATATATAGGCCGACACCTGACCAACCCATCCCTAGAGAATGAATTAACCAGAAACAGGTATAGCTTAGCTTAGAATGGTCAAAGAGGATTATGCGGTCAGAGAATAAGGATGAAAGATTAAAGAAAAGCCTCATGATCACACAATATATGAATATAAAATTATAATGAGACATTGTAAGCCTCTCTATCAGAGTTTTTTCTTAAACTGTTGTGCAATATTATAACTTAAAAATGGATCAAGTTTGTACATTCCAGTACTAACATTAAGAAGATTTGGACACTGATTAGAGCAGACTCAATTAAATTCCGTTCCACGAAATCCCCACAATTGGTAATGCTTTTTGCCCCATTCCAGTTAATATTGTGATCGCATAAACTCGTATGTAGATACAATGCATTAGACGTTTGGGCAGTTCTAATACTATAAGCATGTTGTGACAACCGCAATTGTAAGGACTTTCCTGTTTGTCCAAGGTACACAGAATCACAATCATTGCAGGGAATCGAATACACACAACCTGCTGTATCAGGGGAGTTTTTTATTAAATTGGATTTGATCGTACTATTAGTGAACACCAAATTTATATTAAGTTTCTTAAAAATCAGAGACAATTTTTCAAGTCCACTCGCATAAGGTACCACCAATGAGTTAATAATTTCTGGTTTCGCCTTAGGGACGTGATTATAAAACGTACGCTTGGCTTGTTCAAACGAGAAATCCAAAAACCTCTTAGGATATTGTAAACTCTTCCCAATTTCATATATTTTAGCAATCTTTTCATAAAAAAACTCAGGGCTGTATACCCTCAAAGCTCGTAGAAACATTACTGAAAATACTGCCTGTTTAACTTTACTATGATGATTCGAATAAAAATGAACATACGACCCCACGTTGGTAGGTTTCCTATACACATTAAATTTGAACTTTCTAGTGACTCTATGAATCATAATGTCCAAAAACGGAAGAGTACCATTCTCCTCAGTCTCACAAGTGAATTTTATTGAAGGTACCAAAGAATTGAGTTCATTAAGAAAAACTATCTGGTCTTTGTCGCACGGCCATAAGCACAAAATATCATCAACATACCTAAACCAAACTACATTAGCCGGGATAATCCAGGATAAGATTTTTGTTTCAAAGAATTCCATATACAAATTGCTTAAAACTGGGGAAAGGGGATTGCCCATCGCCATTCCAAATGTTTGTTTGAAAAATTTTCCATTAAAACTAAAATAATTGTCTTTTATACACAATTTAATAAGTTCCAATACTTTATTGGTCTGCAAGCTCAACATATATTTAGGCAGTTCCTCACGTAGAAATTCTAACAGATCATCAACAGGAACTTTAGTGAATAAAGAGGTCACATCGAAACTTATTAGTTTAAAATCAAAATTTAAATTCAGTGTGGATAGCTTATTAACTAAGTCCACATTGTTTGTCAAGTGTGAGTTGGAAATAGTACCAACTATAGGGGACAAAACTTTGACTAACCACTTAGAGAGTTTATAAGCCGCCGAACCAACTGAACTAATAACCGGCCTTGCCGGATTATATGGCTTATGAGTTTTTATAAGACCATACATGTAAGGAAGAGAGGGGGATCGACTTGTTAGCCTAGATATCAACTCTTTTATCGCCTTTACACACAGTTTTAAGAGTTTTGTTAAAATGTGCAATCACTTTTTCAGTAGGATCTCTATTAATCAATAGATAAGTATCCCTGTCTTCTAGGAGTAACTCCATTTTTCGGACATAGTCATCTTTATTCATAATAACTACTGCATTTGACTTATCAACCTTGGTAATATGTAATGAACTATCTTTTTTGAGATTTTTGAACGCACGAACAAATCGACTTGGACAATTAGGAACAGAATTGTTAAGTAAAACGCCATACATCATACCTTTGCACACATTAATATCTTCAACTGAGACATTGCTATACTTTTCAAGATTGCTGAAACCTTTGGCAATATCTACATAATTGACTGTTCCGTTAGATGTGGCCAAGCTCAGGCCATATCATAATGCAGTAATCGTGTCATTATCAAGCTGTCTATCCGAGAGGTTTATAACAAAATCCCGGTTGGAGTGTTTATTCCAGTCACTTTGTTGAATAAGAATTTCTACGTGAGGAACTGCCTAAATATATGTTGAGCTTGCAGACCAATAAAGTATTGGAACTTATCAAATTGTGTATAAAAGACAATTATTTTTGTTTTAATGGAAAATTTTTCAAACAAACATTTGGAATGGCGATGGGCAATCCCCTTTCCCCAGTTTTAAGCAATTTGTATATGGAATTCTTCGAAACAAAAATCTTATCCAGGATTATCCCGGCTAATGTAGTTTGGTTTAGGTATGTTGATGATATTTTGTGCTTATGGCCGTGCGAAAAAGACCAGATAGTTTTTCTTAATGAACTCAATTCTTTGGTACCTTCAATTAAATTCACTTGTGAGACTGAGGAGAATGGTACTCTTCCGTTTTTGGACATTATGATTCATAGAGTCACTAGAAAGTTCAAATTTAATGTGTATAGGAAACCTACCAACGTGGGGTCGTATGTTCATTTTTATTCGAATCATCATAGTAAAGTTAAACAGGCAGTATTTTCAGTAATGTTTCTACGAGCTTTGAGGGTATACAGCCCTGAGTTTTTTGATGAAGAGATTGCTAAAATATATGAAATTGGGAAGAGTTTACAATATCCTAAGAGGTTTTTGGATTTCTCGTTTGAACAAGCCAAGCGTACGTTTTATAATCACGTCCCTAAGGCGAAACCAGAAATTATTAACTCATTGGTGGTACCTTATGCGAGTGGACTTGAAAAATTGTCTCTGATTTTTAAGAAACTTAATATAAATTTGGTGTTCACTAATAGTACGATCAAATCCAATTTAATAAAAAACTCCCCTGATACAGCAGGTTGTGTGTATTCGATTCCCTGCAATGATTGTGATTCTGTGTACCTTGGACAAACAGGAAAGTCCTTACAATTGCGGTTGTCACAACATGCTTATAGTATTAGAACTGCCCAAACGTCTAATGCATTGTATCTACATACGAGTTTATGCGATCACAATATTAACTGGAATGGGGCAAAAAGCATTACCAATTGTGGGGATTTCGTGGAACGGAATTTAATTGAGTCTGCTCTAATCAGTGTCCAAATCTTCTTAATGTTAGTACTGGAATGTACAAACTTGATCCATTTTTAAGTTATAATATTGCACAACAGTTTAAGAAAAAACTCTGATAGAGAGGCTTAAAATGTCTCATTATAATTTTATATTCATATATTGTGTGATCATGAGGCTTTTCTTTAATCTTTCATCCTTATTCTCTGACCGCTTAATCCTCTTTGACCATTCTAAGCTAAGCTATACCTGTTTCTGGTTAATTCATTCCCTAGGGATGGGTTGGTCAGGTGTCGGCCTATATATCCTCCCCCTTCTCCCTTCTCCTTTAGTCAGTCTGGTGTTGACAAAGGCTTTAACAAGCCGAAACGTTCACCTCCTTTCATATTTCTCTGTGGATTTTCCGCATAAAATGATCAGTGTTTTGTGATCGTCAATTGCATATATAATATATATATATATATATTTATTATATATATATATATATATATATATATATATATATATATATATATTTATATATTTATTACATATATATATATTATATATATATATATATATATATATATATATATATATATATATATATATATATATATATATATATATATATATATATATATATATATATATTAATTTTGTTAAAAATGACCGCATTGCTGACGTTATTGATTCCACAGTATAATATTTCTAGGCTTCTATTTTCTTACTCTCGGAATTTGGAAGAACAATCAAGTTACTGACATTCATGGTAACGAAACTGTAATGACTATTGTAGGGAATATTTTCTATAACGTTTCGTTCCACTCTGGAACATCTTGCAGAAAGGAATGAATATACAAGGTGCAAATTTATCTTAAATACACATGTATTATCTTAAATACACATGTATTATCTTAAATACTAAGGTATTATCTTAAATACTCAGGTATTATCTTAAATACTCAGGTATCATCCTAAATACTCAGGTATTATCTTAAATTCTCAGGTATTATTTTAAATACTCAGGTAATATCTTAAATACTCAGGTAATATCTTAAATACTCAGGTATTATCTTAAATACTCAGGTAATATCTTAAATACTCAGGTATTATCTTAAATACTCAGATATTATCTTCAATACTCAGATATTATCTTAAAACTCAAGTATTATCTTAAATATTCAGATATTATCTTAAATACTCAGATATTATCTTAAATACTCAGGTATTATCTTAAATACTCAGGTATTATCTTAAATATTCAGGTATTATCTTAAATACTCAGATATTATATTAAATACTCAGGTAATACCTTAAATACTCAGGTATTATCTTAAACATGCATGTATTATCTTAAATACTCAGGTAATATCTTAAATACCCAGGTATTATCTTAAATACTCAGGTAATATCTTAAATACTTAGGTATTATCTTAAATACTCAGGTATTATCTTAAATACTTAGGTATTATCTTTAATACACATGTATTATCTTGAAGACACGGATGGACTACAAAATGAACACAGAGTGCCCGAGGAGACTAAGGAACAAAGTGCGAGCACAGACCCAGATGGAGAAACAGACCCAACACACAATGGAGTTAGTGAGCAACAACACACATCTGCAAGCTCCCTCTCCTAAAGTCTATCAGCAAGGAGCCACTACAGAGTGTAGTGGCGTTACACCAGACAAACACAGCGTGAACCTGGAGCTTGTCGATATTATGCAAAGGGATACGTGTGTAAATATGGGCTGTCAGGAACAACAAATGGAGCATGCAAATATAACCACCGAAGAAGCTGTTAGGAATGACCTAAATACAGGAACACGTCCTTCTGATATTTCCAAATATTTCAATGCCCCAAAACTGTGTAAAAGTTCGTTAAACAAGAAGGAGTGTTTTAACAAAGACTGCCCAGATTTTCCAATCTAAGGAACGAAGTGAAGAAAATAAAAAGAACGCCATTATGAATACAGTATCACCCATACATACCTGGAGGATGTTTCAGTAAGAGAAAGATAAAATGAATGGCAAAAAGTGTCCAGACTGTACCATCAACTGGGTCAGATGGTAAAGAAGACAGATAATGAGGCACCTTTACCAGACCCACAGATACCAACACCAAGTACTACTCCCAACACGTCCACAGATAACACAACCTCTCTCACATTGGCCAACATACAAGGTATCAAAACATGCAATATAAACAAAGTCCACTTTATAACTGGCCTCTTAAATGAGGCAAATGCAATGTTCGCAGCTTTAACTGAAACTCACACAAAGGACTATTATGGTGGTGAAATATGGATACCGGAGTACAGTCTTTTCAGATGTGACAGGAAACACCGGCTACAGGGTGGGGTCAGCCTCTACATCAAAGACACACTCATCTGTACTGAGCTGCTAAACACCTCAAACAATGTGGTGGAAGTGCTGATAATCAAAATAGAAATTCTAAATGTGGTGATTGTCCTTGTATATAAATCACCTGATGCAAATCCCCAGCAGTTTAAAGACCAACTTATGTAAATAGAACTACTGCTTAGGAAACCTCACAAACCCTGCCCCTAACATCATCTTGCTTAGTGATTTCAACTTACAACATTAAAAATGGAAAAAAGTGGCACATACTGTTATAACAGAGAGATTCCCAGGAAGCAGTCTGAATGAACACACACAAATGACCTCTTGCAGGTGTGTGACAGATTTGCTGTAGACCAGCAAATAGTAAACCCAACTAGGAAAGAAAACACCCTAGACCTTATTTTTACCAACAACGATGAACTAATTAGGGACATGATGATCACAACTATTTCTTACTCAGATCACAACCTGATCGAAGTTCAGACGAGCATGACAAGAGACCTGTGCAACTAGCCTCAAATCGAAAAGGAGGAGAATTCAGCAAATTCAATTTTAATTACAAACTGATTAACTGGGAACAATAAACCAAGACCTCACAGACACATGCTGGGAAGAACAGCTAGATAATGGACACCTAAACCACAGCTTCGATAAAACAGGCGCAGTAGTACTAAGGAACATGTTGACGGTATATACCACTAACATGTAGACGGTATATACCACTAACATGTAGACGGTATATACCACTAACATGTAGACGGTATATACCACTAACATGTAGACGGTATATACCACTAACATGTAGACGGTATATACCACTAACATGTAGACGGTATATACCACTAACATGTAGACGGTATATACCACTAACATGTAGACGGTATATACCACTAACATGTAGACGGTATATACCACTAAGGAACATGTAGACGGTATATACCACTAACATGTTGACGGTATATACCACTAACATGTTGACGGTATATACCACTAACATGTTGACGGTATATACCACTAACATGTAGACGGTATATACCACTAACATGTTGACGGTATATACCACTAACATGTTGACGGTATATACCACTAACATGTTGACGGTATATACCACTAACATGTTGACGGTATATACCACTAACATGTAGACGGTATATACCACTAACATGTTGACGGTATATACCACTAACATGTAGACGGTATATACCACTAACATGTTGACGGTATATACCACTAACATGTTGACGGTATATACCACTAACATGTAAACGGTATATACCACTAACATGTAGACGGTATATACCACTAACATGTAAACGGTATATACCACTAAGGAACATGTAGACGGTATATACCACTAAGGAACATGTAGAAGGCTACCGTCCAAGTGGTTGGGCACCATTCCTTTCCCCCGTCCCATCCCCAATCCTTATCCTGACCCCTTCCAAGTACTATATAGTTTTCAGGGCTTGGCGCTTTCCCCTGATAATTCCCTCCACTCAATCTCAACAACGGCGAGGAAGGCTGTGTAGAGACAGAAATACTCGCGCTCAACCTGTAAGAATCATATAAAATCCAAGAGAGGCAAAGAGAGCTAAATGTCATCATTGATAGACAGGAACCCGAAACATTTTTTCTCCTATGAAATAACTAGAACAAAAACTGCATCCAGCATTGGGCCCTTGTGTGAAGGGTGAGTGAACTTTCACAGATGACAACAGAAATATGAGGGAAATACTGAGGCTTGAGTACGATTCTGTTTTTAGTGAACACCTGACCACGTTGAAGATCAATGGTCCAAATGGATTCTTCATGAATGTGACACCAACATTGAACCACATATCAGCGGTCACACTAACCTCACTGGACTTTGGAGTAGCCATTGACAGCATGCTCTTTGCACTCTGCACCAGGCCCAGACTCATGGAATATATATTCATCAAGTAGTGCAGAACACCACTATCACAGGCCCTAAACATCTTTTGGAGACGGAGCCTAGATACTGACGTCATCCCTGACATTTAAAACAGCAGAGATCGCGCCACTTCACAAAGAAGGTAGTAAAGCAGATGCAAATTTGTTTAGACCAATTGCTCTAACTTCACATATCATAAAATTCTTTGAGAGTGCTAAGAAGATAGATTACAAATCACATGGAATCACAACATCTACACAACCCGGGACAACACAGGTTCAGAAAAAGACGCTCCTGCCTCTCTCAGTTGCTAGATCACTATGACATGGACTAAGGTGCCACGGAAGACAAGCAAAACGCAGATCACGAAGCAAATCCACAGACTTTGCAAAAGCTTTCGACAAATGTAACCATGGTGTTATTGTGCACAAAATGCGTGCAAAAGGAACCACTGGCAAAGAAGGGAGGTGGATCCTCAACATCCCAACGAACAGAACGCAGAATGTAATAATCAACACAGTAAAATCCGTATCATATACTGTGTAAAGCTCAGTCCCCCAAGGTACCGGACTTGCTCCGGTACGTTTTTCATCCTAACATCAGACACACACACACAAGGATACAAACTACAGCACTGTATCATTTGCAGATAACACTAGGATTTTCATGCGAGTAGACAATATAGAGTACACGGCAAACCTCCAATCTGTTGTTAATTGGGTCTTTCAATGGGTCACAGATAATATGATGTTTAATGAAAAAAAGTTCTAGCTCTTGCGCTATGGAAAAAAAACGAAAATGTAAAAACGGAAACCAAATATAAAACGGACCCAAATCACACATTAGAACGAAAGAGCAATGTAAAGGATCTAGGAGTAATCATGTCAGAAGACCTTACTTTTACAGAACACCATAAAGTAGCTGTCATGACTGCAAGTAAGTAAGTAATTATCAAAGAAGGCACCAGCCGGGAAGGCTATGTAGCAATCATGACTGCAAGAAAAATGATAAGTTGGATAATAAGTACCTTCCAAACAAGGAATGCAATACCATTGATGATACTTTTCAAGACACTAGTGCTCTCTCGGATGGAATATTGTTTCGTACTAGCAGCCCCATTCAAAGCCGGAGAAACTGTTGACCTAGAGAGCGTGGAAAGATCCTTTACCGCTAGAATCCACTCTATAAGTCATGTCTTAATTATTGGGATCGACTAAAATTTCAAAATTTGTTTTCTCTGGAGCGCAGGCGAGAGGTGAATCTCCTCGTTGAAAATATTAAAGGGACTAGTTACAGATCTCAACACGGTGATCACATCACATGACACCAGGAGGCATGGCAGAATGTGCAAAATAGCCCCATTGAAAAGCTGAGGTGCAATAGGTACGTTGAAGGAGAACTCAATCTACATCAAGGGCCCCAGACCTTTCAACATAAGGGTCATAACTAGCCGGCCTCGCACAGTGTACTATACCTCCAGAGAATACCTTTTTTTTTTAGAATACCTGATCAACCAGGCTGTGATTGATACGTCAGGCTGCGAGCAGCGGCGTGCAACAGCCTGGTTGACCAGACGACCAACCGGGAGGCCTGGTCGAATCAACGGCCAAGGGGCCCTTGATCCCCAGAACCTCCACAAGGTAGGCTGATTTGTGTACTTATTTTATGCTGCGTCCTGTGGTTTGTTCCAGCCCCGTCTTAACTAGTCGTCACTGTTAACTGTCGATTTTCCTGACTAATATTTTCACTGTTCATGTGCCTTTTCCTCTGCAGTGCAATAAGGTTTATTCGCATCATTCTGTTCTCCCAAGTGAGGGCTCTCAACTCTGCAACTAGTCTAGTAGGGGGGGGGGGTACTCTATCCCTTTGAGATGTATTTTTATCTTGTCTCAATAAACATACTTGAACTTGAACTTGGTGCGTCGCCTGCTGGAAGCGTCGAGTAGTGTCTGACGGGAGTCTGGTTCACTGCTGGTGTTATATAATCCAGAATTGGATTGACATTCGTGGTGTTGAGTCCTGCATGTTCGCCAAACTTGCCAACACAGATGACAACATCCATTTTATAGGGAAGCTTTGGCCGATACCTTCAGTGTGATATCTACTCCCTCCCCAGCGTCCGGCCTACTCCCTCCCCAGCGTCCGGCCTACTCCCTCCCCAGCGTCCGGCATACTCCCTCCCCAGCGTCCGGCCTACTCCCTCCCCAGCGTCCGGCCTACTCCCTCCCCAGCGTCCGGCATACTCCCTCCCCAGCGTCCGGCCTACTCCCTCCCCAGCGTCCGGCCTACTCCCTCCCCAGCGTCCGGCCTACTCCCTCCCCAGCGTCCGGCCTACTCCCTCCCCAGCGTCCGGCCTACTCCCTCCCCAGCGTCCGGACTACTCCCTCCCCAGCGTCCGGCCTACTCCCTCCCCAGCGTCCGGCCTACTCCCTCCCCAGCGTCCGGCCTACGGTCCCCAGCGCCAGCGCCTTTATGGGTGTGAGGGTGTAGTAGGGTGAAGGAGAGTGTAGTAGGGTGAAGGAGAGTGTAGTAGGGTGAAGGAGGGTGTAGTAGGGTGAAGGAGAGTGTAGTAGGGTGAAGGAGAGTGTAGTAGGGTGAAGGAGTGTGTAGTAGGGTGAAGGAGAGTGAAGGAGAGTGTAGTAGGGTGAAGGAGGGTGTAGTAGGGTGAAGGAGGGTGAAGGAGGGTGTAGTAGGGTGAAGGAGAGTGTAGTAGGGTGAAGGAGAGTGTAGTAGGGTGAAGGAGGGTGTAGTAGGGTGAAGGAGAGTGTAGTAGGGTGAAAGAGGATGTAGTAGGGTGAAGGAGGATGTAGTAGGGTGAAGGAGAGTGTAGTAGGGTGAAAGAGGGTGTAGTAGGGTGAAGGAGGGTGTAGTAGGGTGAAGGAGGGTGTAGTAGGGTGAAGGAGAGTGTAGTAGGGTGAAAGAGGATGTAGTAGGGTGAAGGAGGGTGTAGTAGGGTGAAGGAGAGTGTAGTAGGGTGAAGGAGAGTGTAGTAGGGTGAAGGAGGGTGTAGTAGGGTGAAGGAGGGTGAAGGAGGGTGTAGTAGGGTGAAGGAGAGTGTAGTAGGGTGAAGGAGAGTGTAGTAGGGTGAAGGAGGGTGTAGTAGGGTGAAGGAGAGTGTAGTAGGGTAAAGGAGAGTGTAGTAGGGTGAAAGAGGGTGTAGTAGGGTGAAGGAGGATGTAGTAGGGTGAAGGAGAGTGTAGTAGGGTGAAGGAGGGTGTAGTAGGGTGAAGGAGAGTGTAGTAGGGTGAAGGAGGGTGTAGTAGGGTGAAGGAGAGTGTAGTAGGGTGAAAGAGGATGTAGTAGGGTGAAGGAGGATGTAGTAGGGTGAAGGAGAGTGTAGTAGGGTGAAAGAGGGTGTAGTAGGGTGAAGGAGGATGTAGTAGGGTGAAGGAGAGTGTAGTAGGGTGAAAGAGGGTGTAGTAGGGTGAAAGAGGGTGAAGGAGAATGTAGTAGGGTGAAGGAGGGTGTAGTAGGGTGAAGGAGAGTGTAGTAGGGGTGAAGGAGGGTTTAGTAGGGTGAAGGAGGATGTAGTAGGGTGAAGGAGGGTGTATTAGGGTGAAAGAGGGTGAAGGAGAATGTAGTAGGGTGAAAGAGGGTGTAGTAGGGTGAAGGAGGGTGTAGTAGGGTGAAGGAGGGTGTAGTAGGGTGAAGGAGGGTGTAGTAGGGTGAAGGAGGGTGTAGTAGGGTAAAGGAGGGTGTAGTAGGGTGAAGGAGGGTGTAGTAGGGTAAAGGAGGGTGTAGTAGGGTGAAGGAGAGTGTAGTAGGGTGAAGGAGGGTGCAGTAGGGTGAAGGAGGGTGTAGTAGGGTAAAGGAGGGTGTAGTAGGGTGAAGGAGGGTGTAGTAGGGCAAAGGAGGGTGTAGTAGGGTGAAGGAGAGTGTAGTAGGGGTGAAGGAGGGTGCAGTAGGGCGAAGGAGGGTGTAGTAGGGTGAAGGATAGTGTAGTAGGGTGAAGGAGGATGTAGTAGGGTGAAGGAGGGTGTAGTAGGGTGAAGGAGGATGTAGTAGGGTGAAGGAGGGTGTAGTAGGGTGAAAGAGGGTGTAGTAGGGTGAAGGAGAATGTAGTAGGGTGAAAGAGGGTGTCGTAGGGTGAAGGAGGGTGCAGTAGGGCGAAGGAGGGTGTAGTAGGGTGAAAGAAGGTGAAGGAGAATGTAGTAGGGTGAAGGAGGGTGTAGTAGGGTGAAAGAGGGTGAAGGAGAGTGTAGTAGGGGTGAAGGAGGGTGCAGTAGGGTGAAGGAGGGTGTAGTAGGGTGAAGGAGGGTGTAGTAGGGTGAAGGAGGGTGTAGTAGGGTGAAGGAGGATGTAGTAGGGTGAAGGAGGGTGCAGTAGGGCGAAGGAGGGTGCAGTAGGGTGAAGGAGGGTGTAGTAGGGTGAAGGAGGGTGTAGTAGGGTGAAGGAGGGTGTAGTAGGGTGAAGGAGGATGTAGTAGGGTGAAGGAGGGTGCAGTAGGGCGAAGGAGGGTGCAGTAGGGTGAAGGAGGGTGTAGTAGGGTGTAATAGGGTGAAGGAGAGTGTAGTTGGATAAAGGATGGTACAGGAGGGTGCAGGAGGGTGCAATAGGGTACTGGAGGGTGCAGGAGGGTACAGGAGGGTGCATTAGGGTGCAGGAAGGTGCAGGAGGGTACTGGAGGGTGCTGGAGGGTACAGGAGGGTGCATTAGGGTGTAAAAGGTTGCAATAGGGTATAGTAAGGTGCAGAAGGGCTGGCGGGGGAGGGTGGCGTGTCTCCAGGGTGTAGGTAAGGCAGCAGTCAACAAAGAATGTAGAGAGCGTGCGGAGGGGCACTAAACAACGCCTCCCTCCCACATATAGCGTGCTCAAGTGCAGTGGTACAGCCCAGCGTCACCCACCACCTTCCCTACTGTCCTCTTCCTCATTACTGGCCGGCCAGGCCTTCTCCCTCCCTGGGGGCGGGGAGAGGGAGGATGTATGGGAGGGGCAGGGAAGGAAATGGAGGGAGGGAGGGAGAGAGGGAGGGAGGGGAGGAGGGAGGGAGATGGAGGGAGGGAGAGAGGGGGAGGGAGGGAGGGGAGGGGGGTAGGAGGGAGGGGAGGGGGGGTAGGAGGGAGGGAGAGGGGGGAGGAGAGAGAGAGAGAGAGAGAGAGAGAGAGAGAGAGAGAGAGAGAGAGAGAGAGAGAGAGAGAGAGAGAGAGAGAGAGAGAGAGAGAGAGAGAGAGAGAGAGAGAGAGAGAGAGAGAGAGAGAGAGACAGACAGACAGACAGACAGACAGACAGACAGACAGACAGACAGACAGACAGACAGACAGACAGACAGACAGACAGACAGACAGACAGCACACTCAGCACACTCAACACAGGTCTCAACTCCTAAATCAGCGACTTAGCTCTGGCAGTAATCAGTCAGGACAACTTCCCAGGCTCATAATAAGTAATTATCAAAAGAAGGCACCAAACCAGGAAGGCTATGTAGCACCATCAAATGTGCGGGATAATCAGAGGGCGCTAAATATCACCAAGGATGCCAATACGAGAACAAAAACGCATAAAGCGAACGATATCAAAAGTATCTGAGTCACCAAGAATACTATCGAGGGACAAGCGACCGCGGGGGACGGTCGGAAAACAAGACACACGCTCGTCCCGGAAGTCAGGACATTCAAGAAGGACATGCACGACCGTAAGAGGGACAACGCAATTAGGACAATAAGGAGCAGGGCGGCGCTCCTTCAAGTGACCATGAGTTAAGCGAGTATGGCCAATATGCAACCTCACCAGACGAGGAGAAATATTAGAAATTTGAACCGAAAGAGAATCCTGTAGGCGAGATAACCGGACAGAAAGAGGGAGGTGGTGAAGAGGAACAGGAACCGCAGGAGGGGTAAAAGTTAAAGCACGACAGAGGCGAGAGGAAGGATGTTGTAAGGAGCGCGCAAGATAGCGAAGACAGTAGCGATCACGGCGGTCCTGGAGAGACAGGAAGCCGGTGTCAACATACAAGCTAAGGACGGGAGTCGAACGAAAGGCACCAGAACTGAGGCGCAACCCAGTATGGTGCAAAGCATCAAGACGGCGAAGAGTAGAAGGAGAAGCAGACGAGTAAGCAGGGCAACCATAATCGAGCTTAGACAGGACGAGAGAGGAATGTAAAGCAAGGAGAGTGCGCCTATCTGCCCCCCAAGAAGTATGGGACAAGACCCGAAGGAGGCCATCCTCATAGTAAGGTCCTGCTCTATATGCCATCGCAGGGGGTATAAGGCTGAAACCTATCCGAGTCCCTCACTCACTGTGCAATCACTCCCACTGAAGAGGACATTTAGTGAACACATGTCGAACAAAAAAAGATCTGGTTAGACAGATCTGGCCCTTAACTTGGATCAATCTAAAAAATACTCAGACTTGGTGTACACTCTTACTCGTCACCATCCTTGCAGGTGGCACATGCCCAAGCCCTACAGGTGGCACTGTGCCTTACTCAGCACAGCAGAGTTACACACCACCAGCACACCAGCTACGAGGTCTGCCACCAAACACCGCTTCCTTCTCAAGCAACACGCACAGGTGTTTGTGGAACAATCAGCATACAGTCTGCCAACTTCAGGGGCATCATTACCAATGTTGGGTATCTCACACACAGCTTTGTGAAGTCTCGTCGTCCTGATGTGGTTGTTGTGCTAGAAACATTTCTAGATGACGGAACCCATGAGAACTTTGCTACAACTGCTGGTTATACCTCATGGATGCGCCGAGACAGGCTGGGTCAAAAAGGGGGTTCCATCCTTCCAACCGGGAGGATGGAACTGTGGCAACCAGCAATCAGAAGGCTGATCTACTGGCAAACCACTTTGCTGCCAAGATGCAGGTCCCTGATCCTGAAGGTCAGCTCCACATCTTGCCTCAAGCACTGTGTCTAGCATGACTGAAGTGGTTATACAGCAGGCTCAAGTTCTCCATAACCTTAACACGCTAGACACAAGCAAAGCTGTGGGGCCAGATATGGTCAGTCCAAGACTACTACGCAGCTGCGCTGACCTGTTGGCGTTCTAGACTCAAGTCCAGTCCATTCAGCGGTCAACCCACTAACGCATTCATAAATTTTAACATGCTGTTCATTCAAAACGAGAATGTTCTCAAATATAAATTAATATTATAATATATTAGCATATTGTGCATATCGGATAGGTTAGGTCAGGTGTTTAGGTTCTGTTTCCGATTATTTGTATTTGTAGTACGTGGGTGAAGCATTTATAGCATTGTGGTTCGAACAAAATTTGTCAGTGCAGCACTTGTTCGAACACAGTTCTAACGAAATCATTTGTGACTTTCAAACCATGTGGGAACCGACCTGTGAGATTTATATTTATTTAATTTATATGAATTTATATTTACGTTAATTTATATACTTCGATAGCAATTTGTATAATGATAAGTGGACTGTATTTCTGCAATAATCTTATAATCTCACAAATCGATCCTCTACACATTAGGGGGGGTTTATATTTATATATATGCAGCCAATCAAACTACAGTATTAACTACATACATTGAAGAGGTTCCTTATCTTATAGTACAGCAGGTTAGTCCACCAGGTATAACTAGGGTGTAGACACCAAATTATCCTCTTTGAGGTAGCTTCCATCACCCAGTAACTGGTGCACAAAATCTTCCTCGTCTTGACCTGTCAAAAGTGCGCTAGCTGTGAAGCCAGAATCCTATATATGACAAGCTATATCAGAGAAAACACTATACAGTACATGGAACAATGAAAACCTGGCTTAATTACCTTTAGTTTGAGGCTATGTCGTGCTCTAACTGGATCACCCTATATAATGACATTAATGGCCACAAAGGAAAGATACATGGGTTTCGGAAAGAACACTTAACTTGATTTGTAGACAGCGTGTTGATAATGGTACACTTCTGGTTTCCATAACACTACGTCCAAGTAAATTAACAGGAGCCGAATTTGCTCCCGTGTGAGCCTCTGGTCTAGTCTCAACAATGGCTGCGACTAACACTCCATACTATTGACGCCTGGCCGACATTGTCCAGATATGATAGGAGCCGAATTTGCTCCACGCGTCTCGGATGTGACACAACAATGGCTCCCTCCTTCCCCACTGACGCCTGGCTTACATTGTCCAGATTTCAGAAAGTGATAGAAGGGTCACATTTACTCTACTTTAATATTGATAATTAAGTTAATTTATATAAGATGTTTTTATGATGGTAAAGTCCAAAGACTAATGTATTTAAGAATAATTCCCAGCAGAATAGCTGGTGAATTATAATAGTATGTGGTGATGATATCCCGTTTTCTTTAGACGGTAATTCCACTACAAGTTACGTTTTCTATGGGTAACTTGTTTATACAACACAGCTCTTATCTGTCTGTATGATATATTAAATGGTGTCGGATTTTCCGACAAACCATTTTTCATTCATGAACAGGGGGGCTTGGCGGGCGCGTGGACTCACTTTTGGGGCTTTGTTTGGAGGACGGGCTCTTGATTGCAGTTTCACTAGGTACTTCAATCGACAACCCTAATGAACGCATGTCTTAGTAAAAAAAAACGAGAAAAATAGATAATAACCAGGTGAAATATCATACTTGAACTATTAGAGATGAACGAGACAAGCGTCAAACTAGAAGTGGTTTAGCCTCACCACAAGTGTGGGTACATGACCATCACCCTCACCTATAAGGCGAGGTTCTCTTGTCACACAATATGAGCACAATTTACGTCGCATATTTACCAAAAAAACATTATACTCTGAGAGCCTGGACCTGCCCCCACACGGGCCCTCACACAGACCCCCACACGGGCCCCCCACACGGGCCCCCCACACGGGCCCCCCCACACGGGCCCTCACACGGATCCCCACGCGGGCCCCCCACACGGGCCCCCCACACGGGCCCCCCCACACGGGCCCCCCACACGGGCCCCCCCACACGGGCCCCCCCCACACGGGCCCTCACACAAACTGTTCCATTACGTGTTAGCACTACACTCAAATGTTGGTACATATAACTAGAAATGCTATACGTAAGTCCTTCATTAACCAGGAGCAACACACTATAACCAGGAGCAACACACTATAACCAACAACACACTATAACCAACAACACACTATAACCAGGAGCAACACACTATAACCAGGAGCAACACACTATAACCAGGAGCAACACACTATAACCAGGAGCAACACACTATAACCAACAACACACTATAACCAGGAGCAACACACTATAACCAGGAGCAACACACTATAACCAACAACACACTATAACCAGGAGCAACACACTATAACCAGGAGCAACACATTATAACCAACAACACACTATAACCAGGAGCAACACACTATAACCAGGAGCAACACACTATAACCAGGAGCAACACATTATAACCAACAACACACTATAACCAGGAGCAACACACTATAACCAGGAGCAACACATTATAACCAACAACACACTATAACCAGGAGCAACACACTATAACCAGGAGCAACACACTATAACCAGGAGCAACACACTATAACCAGGAGCAACACACTATAACAAAGAACAACACCTTGTAACCAGAACGAACCAAAGTGGTTGTATTGCCATAGAAGAAGAAAAACAGGTGCGAGGTCAGGTAATGAGACAGAGAAGACAGGTGAAATTTAAACAGAAAATTATAAGGTGTGTGAGAAAGCTAGCATAAGATTTTAGGTCTTTAGAACAGAGACAATGTAGAAGCCAATGATGCAAAATAAAAGGCTGGAAGAATCAGTGGATAACATTGTAATGTATTTAAAAGCGGTAAAGAAACACCTGGAGGACTAGAAGTAACAAAATTAATAGCCCCAGATGAATCTCACCATGACTACTGAAGGAGGCTGCAGTAGTTCTCTGTCATCACCCACAAGACTACTGAAGGAGGCTGCAGTAGTGCTCTGTCATCACCCACAAGACTACTGAAGGAGGCTGCAGTAGTGCTCTGTCATCACCCACAAGACTACTGAAGGAGGCTGCAGTAGTGCTCTGTCATCACCCACAAGACTACTGAAGGAGGCTGCAGTAGTACTCTGTCATCACCCACAAGACTACTGAAGGAGGCAGCAGTAGTTCTCTGTCATCACCCACAAGACTACTGAAGGAGGCAGCAGTAGTGCTCTGTCATCACCCACAAGACTACTGAAGGAGGCTGCAGTAGTTCTCTGTCATCACCCACAAGACTACTGAAGGAGGCTGCAGTAGTACTGTGTCATCACCCACAAGACTACTGAAGGAGGCTGCAGTAGTACTGTCATCACCCACAAGACTACTGAAGGAGGCTGCAGTAGTTCTCTGTCATCACCCACAAGACTACTGAAGGAGGCTGCAGTAGTACTGTCATCACCCACAAGACTACTGAAGGAGGCTGCAGTAGTTCTCTGTCATCACCCACATGACTACTGAAGGAGGCTGCAGTAGTACTGTGTCATCACCCACATGACTACTGAAGGAGGCTGCAGTAGTACTGTCATCACCCACATGACTACTGAAGGAGGCTACAGTAGTACTGTGTCATCACCCACAAGACTACTGAAGGAGGCTGCAGTAGTGCTCTGTCATCACCCACAAGACTACTGAAGGAGGCTGCAGTAGTACTGTGTCATCACCCACAAGACTACTGAAGGAGGCTGCAGTAGTGCTCTGTCATCACCCACAAGACTACTGAAGGAGGCTACAGTAGTACTGTGTCATCACCCACAAGACTACTGAAGGAGGCTGCAGTAGTGCTCTGTCATCACCCACAAGACTACTGAAGGAGGCTGCAGTAGTGCTCTGTCATCACCCACAAGACTACTGAAGGAGGCTGCAGTAGTGCTCTGTCATCACCCACAAGACTACTGAAGGAGGCTGCAGTAGTGCTCTGTCATCACCCACAAGACTACTGAAGGAGGCTGCAGTAGTTCTCTGTCATCACCCACAAGACTACTGAAGGAGGCTGCAGTAGTACTGTGTCATCACCCACAAGACTACTGAAGGAGGCTGCAGTAGTACTGTGTCATCACCCACAAGACTACTGAAGGAGGCAGCAGTAGTGCTCTGTCATCACCCACAAGACTACTGAAGGAGGCTGCAGTAGTACTGTGTCATCACCCGCAAGACTACTGAAGGAGGCTGCAGTAGTACTGTGTCATCACCCACAAGACTACTGAAGGAGGCTGCAGTAGTACTGTGTCATCACCCACATGACTACTGAAGGAGGCTGCAGTAGTGCTCTGTCATCACCCACATGACTACTGAAGGAGGCTGCAGTAGTACTGTGTCATCACCCACATGACTACTGAAGGAGGCTGCAGTAGTACTCTGTCATCACCCACAAGACTACTGAAGGAGGCTGCAGTAGTACTCTGTCATCACCCACAAGACTACTGAAGGAGGCTGCAGTAGTACTCTGTCATCACCCACAAGACTACTGAAGGAGGCTGCAGTAGTACTCTGTCATCACCCACAAGACTACTGAAGGAGGCAGCAGTAGTACTCTGTCATCACCCACAAGACTACTGAAGGAGGCAGCAGTAGTACTCTGTCATCACCCACAAGACTACTGAAGGAGGCAGCAGTAGTACTCTGTCATCACCCACAAGACTACTGAAGGAGGCTGCAGTAGTACTCTGTCATCACCCACAAGACTACTGAAGGAGGCTGCAGTAGTACTCTGTCATCACCCACAAGACTACTGAAGGAGGCAGCAGTAGTACTCTGTCATCACCCACAAGACTACTGAAGGAGGCTGCAGTAGTACTGTCATCACCCACAAGACTACTGAAGGAGGCAGCAGTAGTACTCTGTCATCACCCACAATCGAAAATGTTCAATAAAACACTTCAGACAGGAAATCTAAAAGAATTAAAAAGAAAAGACAAACGTTGGCCCAATATTAAAAGGAAAAAGAGAGACAGGAGGCACTAAATTACAGACAAGTGTGACTGACAAAGACTCCATGTAAAGTGCTGGAGAAAGGAATGAGGATAAGAATTGTGTAGCAACTGGAAAGGACCAACTTTGTAATAGGAAAGCAGCATGGGTTCAGAAAAGTAAAATTGTGCCTTACAAACATGACTGAGGTCAATAACACGGTTTCAAAATTTTGTTGTATTTTCCTAGATTGTCAAAAAAGGATTTGACTGTACTCATCACAAAAGACTGGTGAACCAGATGGAGAGAAGCAGGCTGGGATAACTGGGCAGAAGAACACGAAGGACAGATAACACGAAGGACAGACAGCTATGAGTCACAGTCATAGAGGTAGTTTCGAGCTGGAGGAATTTAACAAATGGGGTTCCACAAGGCTCTGTCCTGAGACTGCTGCAGTTTCTAATTTATGTGTATGACCTAACTGAGAGTGAGCTCATAATGTCAGTATTTGTAGATAATGCAAAGCTGATGAATTAAAAAAAAAAATAGGATGACTGCAGGAAGTTAAAGGAGGACCTTCATAAGAGTGGACAAATAGCTGGTTGCTGTAATTCAATCCCAAAAAACGTGTAAGGTAATGAAGATGGGAAAGGAAGAAAGGAGACCAGGAGGTATCAGCACCATACAGGAAAGGCAGCTACAGGAATTCGAGAGAAAGATTTTGGAGTGGCTATAATTCTGAGACTCCCACCTAAGGCACACGTAAACATGATAACATCGGCAGCATATGGGACGCAGGTAAACATTAGAACGTTGCTTAGAAACCTGAATCAGGACTTCTTTACGGCAACCTACACAACATTTGTTAGACCAGTAGATTAATGAAACAAGATCTCACAGCCCTAGAGGATAACAAACAGAGATGTGATCACAACAATCAAGATGGACAATGACAGCCGCGTTAAAATGAAAGAACTAAGGACAAGAGAACATAAGTGGAAGCTGGAAATGCAAATGAGTTGAAGGAATGTAAGGAGATACTCGTATTATGTACGCATAGTTAACAAAAGGAAAGCACTTAAAGAGGAAGTTGTGGAAGCCACCTCCAGCCACAACTATAACGCCAAACTCGACAAGGAATTCGAACATTAGAATAGAAAAATAATAATGCAACTGGTACATCAAGGATGTTCAGTGGGGCATAAAAGGCTAGATCTCTCCCTTAAACAAGGATAGGTAAGTACACACAGAGAGATGAGGTCAAGAGTCATCTGTTGAATCTGGGTGTGAGAAAGGCTGTAGGTCACTGGAGATGAGAGACCGACCAAAATATGGTAGACAGCTAATGTAGTACCAACATATATTGTATACCACATATGTCAGGCCAATCCTGGAGTATGCGGCTCCAGCATGGAGTCCATATCTAGTTAAGCATAAGACAAAACCGGAAAAGTTCAAAGATTTGCCACCAGACTAGTACCCGAGCTGAGAGGTATGAGCTACGAGGAGAGACTACAGGAATTAAACCTCACGTCGCTGGAAGACAGAAGAGATAGAGAGGACATGATCATCACATACAAGATTCTCAAAGGAATTGATAGGGGGTAGATAAAGACAGTCTATTTATCACAAGGGGTACACACACTAGGGGACACAGGAGGAAACTGAGTGCCCAAAGGAGCAATAGAGACATTAGAAAGATTTTTTAGTATCAGAGTAATTAACAAATGGAATGCGTTAGGAAGTGATGTGGTGGAGGCAGATTCCATATGTCGGAAAACCCGACACCGTTCACCAACTTTTAATACAATATGCAGATAATATTGCTGCTGTTTTATAATGACAATTTAACCCTAGAAATAGTGCTTTAATCATTCATAGAAAATGTGGCACAGTGGAATTTTCCTTCGTAGCCATTGTTAATTTTTCTATTTAACAATGGCTGCCTACACTCCTCCACTGACGCCCTGGCTCTCTGATCCAGATGTCAAGAAGTGGTAGAAAGATCACACTTACTCTATTTTGGTACTGATAATTAAGTTAATTCAAGTGAGCTTGTTTTTATGATGTTAACAGTCCAAGAAAGCTGTATTAAGAATGTTTCCCAATTGAATTATCTGGTGAAAATTAACGAAAGTGATGTGGCAATGATATCTCGTTTTCCACGGGAGGAAATCTCGTTTTCTATGAGTGGAAAATTGCAGTGTGCCACGTCTTCTATGAGTCAATTTATTATTTACAAGCAACAACAATATTTTCTGCCTATTGTATTTAATATTAGTAAATGGTGCCAGGGTTTCCGACATAATTCCCGGGGGCTGCTTACGGGTCGAAGTCCTATTTAGAACAAACGAACACAGATACTCCTCCTTCGAATTGTTAAATTAATTTGATGTTAGTAGTAAGTAATCACACATTTGTGCGTCAGTTCATACAGGACGGATGTCCCATACTCGAGTTGCAGGGGGATGGAAATCTTATGCAATTTCATATCCCTGTTAATTCTTGGGAGGCTAAAATTCTAGCTAAATTACATTTTATCTAACCCAGACGACTGAATATGAAGAACTACTACAGTCAATTATGATTCCGGGACTGCAGTGGGAACAGTGACATTAGTTTAATAACTTGAAGCTTGTTCAGGTAACTGGTCACTGATATATATAAACACTGAGGCCCATGGAATACATCGTGATTAAATAATAAATGTTTCAAAAACAGTCAACGGATTTATATAGTCAGTTGTGCTCCCTTGTGCTTATTTGCTGGAGTTTATTTGGCTGACAAATTGAATTGAATTTGGTAAGTTGATTCAGAGGATTGAAGAGTCAATCATTAAAGTCAAGAATGATTCTGAGATTGCAGTGGGTTCAGTGACATTGGTCGCGGTGACTTGTAGCTGTTTAGGCTACTGTTCACTGATTTGCCACTGAGTTCCTCATGAACTCATCTTCGGCTTTAAAGGATGATATTAAGATCAACCTCTAATGTTATAGTCAGCTGTAATCTCCATTTGTATAATATCACTGGAGTTGTATAATCAGCTAACAAATTTAGATTTCTACTGGTATTGTTTATCTGCAGGCATAGGTCTCCTCAGCCTTAATACTGGACCCATGAGGAATTTGCCTCCTGCAGAATTTAACATGTTTATGCCCTGATATTTAGCATGGTTAGTGATGAATTGATGGTAGTAGTCTGTATCTACAAGGATACCGAAGTCGGTGAGGTGATCAGACTTAATTTTATCTGCCAATTTTATTCTTCAATTTCTCAGGAATTGGGCAGTTGCTCCCAGACCTTGCATTTGTAGGTCAGCTGGTATTTTGTCCACCACAATGGCTAGTACTTGACAGACGTAGCTGCCTAATCGTACTGATGGTTGTACCACCTGGTAGACTTGAGGTCCTGAATCCTGCTAGCAACCCTGAAATACTGTGTCGTATGGGCTACAGGCCTTAATTGTAGTTCATCTGCCACCATTTTAGTGACAAATGTTCTCTGGAACCCTTGGTTAAACAACCCACGGGTATGGACCCTGGATCTCTTGTTATGGATGGTAATTTGGGCAGTGAGAAAAGTCACACTATTTTTGGACTTTGCCGATTGGACACTGGTTTTCTGTCGCACCTTGTAGTACGATACTGTGGTGGAAATGCTATCTTCTACCTTGGGGTTTGGAGACTTTATTTTGGTGTCTCCACACAATGCTGCATAGTGCTGATCCTTGTTACACCTATTACAGGTGTGTAATTGAGTCTCACAGTCGAGGATGTTATTTTTCCTGAGGCACCTCGTGCAATGTTGCAACTCTTTGAGTCGCTCAACATGGGCGTCACAATCAGGATAATTTGGGCAGTAGTACATTGAATACTTTTCTCTTAGCAAAACAAACATGTTCCATAGCTTCCAGTACCCTTCGGTGTCACGTTCTTGGGTGACACAGTAACCTTAGGCTTGGAGGGTCCCACTGCATATACGTCCACTCTGCCACTGTTCCACTTTGGTGTCGAATTATATTGTCTAGATTGATTTGGAGTACCTTTGGTACTCTGTGGTTTACTATTATTGGTTTCTGAAGGTTTACTTGGTGGTTTTAATTTGTCATGTGTTCGTAATTGATGAAGTACTGAACGTAAACCCTCAGATATTTAATTTAAGGTTTAGATACTTTTATTGTAATGAGCACTCATTTGTCTCAATATGTCCCTAGGTATTTTCTCCTGGACAATTATTTTCCAGATCCACTCAGCCCCGTTTGTATCTGCTGTCAGTCTGAAGGCCTTGATCATTGATTCTACCTCCAGCTTGAAGACTTGGAGTGAATCAGCTGAAGCCTCCGGTGGGGGTAAATGCAACAGCTCAATGTACTAAATGTGATGTTCTTACTTCTGGATCAGCATAATTATCCTTGAGGAGTTGTACTGCCAGATCATAGCCGTCGTTAGTTAACCTCAGATGGGATACTACTGTTTATCTTCACCTGATAATTGGCCTTAAAGATAAGAGAATTTACTACTCTTAGGTTAGGTAAAGATTGTTTTGAGTTCACAAGGTCTACGAATTTGTTCCACAATTCGTCCTAATCTTCCTCGTCTTTTCCTGAGAAAGTGGGTAAATTAACTGGAGGGAGTCGAGCGTCAGCTTGACTAAGATTAAATAAAACTATTGATGTTGTCTTCTTCTGGGCAATTAATTTGACGTTAGGCTGTAACATGGCCTGAGTGTGATCTTCTTAAATGGCAAGATCAACCATAATGTCGTCTATTTCTGTTTCTGATAAATTCGTGTTGGCAAGTTCAGCCACGCATGTTACAATTTGGTGTTTGACTTCCTAAAATTTACCTGCTTGATAATAGCTATCCAGGTTAGCATAATCAACTGGAGATTGTTGGTTGTGACAAACACTCTCAAAATTTTATATATATATATATAATATATATATATATATATATGTCGTACCTAGTAGCCAGAACACACTTCTCATCCTACTATGCAAGGCCCGATTTGCCTATTAAGCCAAGTTTTCCTGAATTAATATATTTTCTCAATTTTTTTTCTTATGAAATGATAAAGCTACCCATTTCATTATGTATGAGGTCAATTTTTTTTTATTGGAGTTAAAATTAACGTAGATATATGACCGAACCTAACCAACCCTACCTAACCTAACCTAACCTATCTTTATAGGTTAGGTTAGGTTAGGTAGCCGAAAAAGTTAGGTTAGGTTAGGTAGGTTAGGTAGTTGAAAAAATATTAATTCATGAAAACTTGGACTACTTGGACTACCTATATATAGTGGGCCAGCCAGAGGCTTAGGGCCCGCACAGGAATATCCCTGCAAAAAAAAAAAACATCATATATATATATATATATATATATATATATATATATATATATATATATATATATATATATATATATATATATATATTGTGACGATAATCTCTTTCAAGAGAGATTGAGCCTGCTCTTCCCTACAAAATTTACGTCATTCAAGTACAAGATACTATATTGAAGATACGTCCATCAGTATCGCCAAACGTTTTGCCCAGGAAGCAAAGCGTACCTTGCACCACCAGACACACCGGCTCCCACCCGCCGTCAAACCAGCAAACTACTCATTCTCCGCCTGCCTGTTCCTGAATAACTGGTGTGTCGCCGCACCTGCACTCACGCCACTACCTGAGTCGACGTCTGGGCCAGCACACGCCGTAGTCCTCAGAATATCTCTGTGCTCCTTGGAGTTGACATCTCTCTCTAGAAGACAAAGCTCTGGCTGTCGTGTACTAAGGGAGGTGGCAGCTTGAAGCGAGTATTCTCAGCACCTGATTTATATTACTATTACTTGCATTTTATTTTGTCTTAGAGTAAATTTTTTTTGCCATTAATTATTCATGTTGTTTTGTTTGTTGACTTGTTTTGAATTTTACGTAAGCCAAGAGATTGTCTTTATTCATATCTTGTTTTCTAGAGTAATTAAAATTTCATTGTTTATACTTTGTGTTTTGTGTGTCTTCCCATTACCTTACCACAGACAAACGGGCAAACGATGTTCTTTTTTTTCTGTAATGTGACGAGGCCTTGCCCCCAGCTATTGAAACAGCCGAACATCACTTCACTTCACTTCAGCCGAACACTCCAACACTTTACCGTCACAATATATATATATATATAATATATATATTTATATATGTATATATATATAATATCATACACACAAATGATTTAAGTGAATCCAGTGTCACTGGAAGTACCTTTAGGTAGCTCCTCAAAATCACCCTAGGTTTGTGTAGACACTAATTAATCACTCAAAGTTGCAATGATTATTGGTAAACAATTATATATACTCCATGCGAGCTGGTATAAATTATACCAAAAATAGGGTAGAATGCACCATTAATTAATGGTGTTAGGTTGTACAATGTAGTACAACTTGACACTGATATTAAATGGGACTAGGATGAACAATAATTAGTTCAACTAGTCATGGTAATATGGGACTAGGTTATCAATAAACACTAGTCAATGTAAATATCCTACCTTGTAGAGGGTTGGCAATTAGTAAATATTGCATTGAAGACTAGTGTAATATATATTTTAAATAATTCTCTATTTAAGAGAAATTATACACACTAGTGGTGATGTTAGCCTCTTATTTAACTTTAGTATTATCTAGAGGTATTAAATCTTATTAGTGACCTCTCGCAAAATTAACACCACAAAATTCAGGGATAAACTTGCAAGGACTCAGCCGCTAAATTTGCTGGATTTATATTAAGAGCTGTCACTCTGCGGAATAAAACTCCATGAAATTGCTGAGTGATCTTTAAGACACTGTGAGGTTGGGCTGAGGGATCTTGTGCTAATGGCAGGTCACTGCTACCAGTCTGTGACTGGCAATGTATTGCTCACTAATATATTACACTAGTTTAATCTGGTGGACCAGTGTAGTATTTTTGGTTAGTTGTGGACCATTTTTCATGATCCAGTTCGAAGGACCAAATAAAGTGGGAATTGGCCTGAGATTTATTTTTATTTAATTTATATAGAATTTATATTTTACATTAATTTATATATTTCAATAGCAAATTATATGACGGTTAAAAGCGGACTACATGTCATAAAAATTCCCACAAGTCACTTTCCTTCCATACACATTAAGGGGGGTTTATGGATTATATGTAGTTAATCAAAATTATTGATTAGCAGACATTCTCTACAGTATTAGACTACATATATATTAACTAAAATGGGGAGGCCTTATCTTATTGTTGTTATATCCTAGACAACCAGTATGAACACGGATGAATAAGCCAGTGGATCCTCTTTGTGAGTGTGGTTGGCCACTAACTAATGTACTGGAATACTAGGTAACTAGTGTTAATTCTAGTTCCTCTTCTGTTACTGTCATAGGGCACGTGAATATAATAGCAGTAATCCTGTATACATATGACAGTTATATCAGAGGAAACATTGGTAATTGAATAAACGAGAATATTGCTCACCATGGGTTGGTCGCTGACTCATGTGCTAATCGGTTCACCCTATATATACCTATCATAACTGGCCAGAAAAGGTAAGATAGTAAACGGGTTTCGGTAATACACTTCCCTTATAGTAGACGTAGTTTCATGTTGGTTTCAGAAGCACTTTACTTCTGTAACACAGCTGTCCAAGGGAGAATTCTAGGAGATAGATTTGTTCCAACGACCCTTGTAAATTAAAAATGGCTGCCTACCCTCCTCCACTGACGCCTTGGCTCTCTTGTCCAGATGTCAAGAAGTGGTAGAAAGGTCACATTTACTCTATTTTGGTACTAATAATTAAGTTAATTCAAGTGATATGTTTTTATGATGTTAACAGTCCAAAGACTGGTGTATTAAGAATAATTCCCAACAGAATTAACTGGTGAAATTAACAGTGACGTGGCAATAATATTCCGTTTTCCACGGGAGGAAATCTCGTTTTCTATGAGTGGAAAAGTGCAGTGTGTCACGTCTTCAATGAGTCAATATATTATTTACAAACAGCAGCAATATTATCTTCCTATAGTGTTGAATATTGGTAAATGGTGCCGGGTTTTCTGACAATCACCGCCACCATCACTACCCACCATCACCCCCCACAATCACCGCAGCCATCACCCCCACCATCACCGCCGCCATCACCGCCGTCACCATCACCCCCACCATCACCGCCGTCACCATCACCCCCACCATCACCGCCGTCACCATCACCCCGCACCATCACCGCCGCCATCACCCCCACCATCACCGCCGTCACCATCACCCCCCACCATCACCGCCGTCACCATCACCCCCACCATCACTCCCCCCCCCCCCCCACCATCACCCCCCCCGCCATCACTGCCACCACCATGACCTGCCCCCTGGAGCCGACCAAGTCCGAAGATTAGTAAAATTACCGGGCTGGCACGTGGAGGGCGGAGCGCTGGCCCCAGGCGACCCAAACCCTTCCCCCAGCCTTCGCTCACTCCCACAAAGGTTCGCTCAATCTCCACCAGCCAAGTCTTCCTCTCCTATCACATGGCAACGTCATCTGCCGTGATTCTTAGGAGTGATGCAGAGTGTGTGTGTGTGTGTGTGTGTGTGCGTGTGTGTGTGTGTGTGTGTACTCACCTATATGTACTCACCTATATGTGGTTGCAGGATCGAGCATTGACTCTTGGATCCCGCCTTTCTAGCTATCGGTTGTTTACAGCAATGACTCCTGTCCCATTTCCCTATCATACCTAGTTTTAAAAGTATGAATAGTATTTGCTTCCACAACCTGTTCCCCAAGTGCATTCCATTTTTCTACTACTCTCACGCTAAAAGAAAACTTCCTAACATCTCTGTGACTCATCTGAGT